>NW_025813698.1:22500-160000 GCF_021917145.1 Hypomesus transpacificus | reverse complement strand
TATTGTGCTTAAGTATGACCTGATAACACACCAGGTTTGGCAATATATTTGTTTGACGGTGATGCAGGAATGTTAACTGTGGTTAAAATGAAAGTACACTTGTTGTCAGTCTACAAACTGACAGCATTTTGTAAAAGCATTCATTGGTGGCAAAACTACAAGATTTTGGTAATTTGTCTACTGTAATGTAATGATATAAATTACAATATATATTAGCATATTTTAATAATTCAGTGCAAGTTTGTTGTGTTCAGAGTTGAACTGAACCTTGCACTGTAGGCTAAGAGAGATCAAGAGATATAGAGACAGAACTGTTCTGATGCGGTCCTCACACACACAACCAGTAAACCTGGCTTTTGGGTGTCTCTCCATAATCTCAACTGTCATTTCTGTGTCAGCAGAAACGTCTCTGGGGCCACAGGACACAGTAGACACACACTCACACGCTTATTGTCAGACATTAAAGCTGCTCACTGGGAGGAATTTCAAATAACGTGACTTTCTCCTTTCCCTTTTCCTCTAAGTAGGAGAAAACCAAATCAAATACATTTGGTTTTTTACCCCCCAAGATATTGATTGTCCATGGAGGGTACAGAAACTGCAACGTGGTGCGCAATGCTAATGCATCCCACTGAGCTGAGTGAATGGCTCAGTTGAGTCAAGGACAGTGATTGGCTGCGTTAAAAGGTTCATGTATAGGGCTTGGAGTGGGGCCTGTTAAAAGGAGTACATTATGAGTGTGTGTGTGTGTGTGTGTGGCAGAGGGGCCTGTGGTGGAGCACTGCAGCTGGCCTAAAGACTAAAGGGCAGGGTAAGGGTTGGGAAGGGGGTGGATTGTGAGTGACACACTCTCATATAAAGCCCTGAAGGCGTTTTCGATGCAGAAGCGTAGTATGAAAAAGGGGTTACGTATGATCTGGAGAAGACAACTGGGACAGAGAAAACAGGAGCGCATGAGGAAACTACAGGTGATTCATCCCACTGGATTCCCCGATTACACCTACATCACATGATGATGAGCCTGAACAGGTTGAAGCACTCTGTAATTCATTGAAATTAAGGACTGCACCTAATTAGATTTTAATTACCTAGTTAATATGACTGAGTGGCAGATCACCTAGATCAATGACAAATATGGCAAATTAGCACCTTGCCATGTCTGAACCAACAACTAGTCAAACAATAACCTGTTCTAAACAAGAAGGAATTTGGATGAATCTGTGTTACCAGCCACAGAATCAACACTGTTCTTCTACCTTTTTGCCATGCGCTACAAAGTTGTACCGACATAGCACTTACGCACACAGCAAAAAATTATAATTATGCAGATATCGCTGAGTGTCACACAAGCGCCTCAAGTAAAAAATGGTGAGACAACAGGCAGAATTGGCACAGGAGGCATCACTAAGCTGAGAGTGACTGAGTGAGTGAGAGAGAGAGAGAGAGAGAGAGAGAGAGAGAGAGAGAGAGAGAGAGAGAGAGAGAGAGAGAGAGAGAGAGAGAGAGAGACAGAGAGAGCACTCAATAAATCCAAGCATGTTTCCATGGCAGCTTATCCCATGTACATTGTCCTTCGCAGTATGTGGGTTATCATGTGTGGGCGCCTTATTAATTCTTCCCTGAGTCTATGATGCTGATGCTACCTTTGATTGCGGGCTATCACTAAATGCCACTGCGAAGCAGGAGCAGGTCCCACACATGGCGGTACATCAAAATGTAAAGCACCATTGGAGAGGTGAGAGAAAAAGGGAAAAAAAGAAAAAAAAGATCCCCCTCATCTAAGATTTAATTACATGCTTCATAAAGACTCAAATGGAGTTCATTATCAGCCAGAGAGAGAGTGGGGGGGAGAGAGAGATAAAAAGGGAGGGAGAGAAAGAGAGATGGAAAAAGAAAGAGAAAGGGAGGACGAGAGAGAAGGGGGGAGGAAGAGGGAGAGAGAAAGGGAGGGAGAGAGAGAAGGGGGGAGGAAGAGGGAGAGAGAAAGGGAGGGAGAGAGAGAAGGGGGGAGGAAGAGAGAGAGAAAGACAAAGCTCAGGTGAGAGAATTGCAGCTTTTTCAGACAACTAAAAATGAAGATTCTATTCCCAACATAACCAAACCACTGCCTCAGTTTAGACAAAACTTGTCACAAAAGTACAGGCTGTTTCAGTTTGTTTCCGAGGGAAGAACAGGAGAAAGGGACTCTTAACCCTACGGTAGGAAATAATGATTCTGAGTAGCTTAGAGTTAAAATCAATCCTCATTCAAGGAAAAGCAATACTACATCTGTGACCTTTAATTTCGTATATAGGGCTACAGTATACTGTAACTGAGCGCACTTACGGCTGTACACTTACAGCTCCAATTGGAGCAATCAAACCTCTCTATGGCTTTCGATTCATTCAGCCAGAGGAACCGTAAGTTTATTGTTGGTTTTACAGTGAAATTGTTCTTGTGGGGGAGCACTCCAGACATAGGCTGCAGGGCTTTTTAAAGCCACGGTTCAACAACAGCACACCTTTTGGCAGAACACTCTCTGGGGAGAGGGAAAGGTTGTGAAAATGTCAGTTTCACACCTTCCTTGCGGCAAAGCCACGCGCACACGTGGAAAGTAGTTATATTCAACATAATACCGCTTCATGCCTCAAACGCCAGCAGAGTTATAATATCACTTCTATTTGGAGCTCTGCAGCGTTTTAATGGCCCTTAAAATATTATAAAGCGAGAATGAAGAACAACAACTCAGTTTTTGCTCTAAATCGGCAGTTTTCTTAATGACAATGTTATGACCGACAAAATGATCCAAATAATTGTTATTGGCCTACGGACAAAATGCCCAACTTATCTGGTCCTCCTGGAAAATATAACAATTCCTGTTGCTACTATTTGAATGAAAGAAAGGATAGGGGCAGCTCCACAACTTAAGGCATAATACAGATAAAAGACAAACCATTTAGCAGGTATTATTGCGTTTAGTTAGATCCTCAAGGTCCCCTCTATTTCCTGTCCTGCGTCTCCCACCCTCCTCCTCCTCATCCCCTCTCTCTTCCTCGCCTGTGTATTTAGCCGCTGCTTTTCAATACTATGTAATTGTCTCGATCAATAAATCATGTGAGAGTGGTTTGTTTGGAGGTGACGACCACGCGCCGGGCCAGGCCATCCGTCCTGATTGCTTCTCCTCCCGGGTTGTTGTGTTTGGGAGGGAAGCCGGTGGCTGGGTGTCCCATCTGATCGGGCGACAGCCAGACGCAACGCAGCAGTAACATGTCTGATACCCTGAAGGACGGCTGTACTCCCCAGACGACACGACACACACGCTGCTAGAGCTCCACCAATGACTTGATCCCACACACACACACACACACACACACACACACACACACACACACACACACACACCTCTACCCTCCTGTCTTAGCCGTACGACCCCAAACCCTGTGTCTCGAGTGCCACAAATTATTATCCAAATGCGTGTCAGCGTCAAGGAGCAAGCAGTGTGAAATGTGCTCCAATTTATGACACCGATCCCTCCCCAAACCCCTCCCCCATCCTCCCTCCCATATCCGCCTACGGCCCAATTACTTAGGATTCAATCAGCATTAGAGTCATCATTGAGGGGAGACAAGAGCCATTAATAATGCTGACATTGTGCGGTACCCCACAGTCCTCTGGCCGTGTGCATCTCTCCCATCCCCTAGCAGTTATTATCAGAGCACGGACGATCCGTCTCTCGATACCAGCCTGTCCATGAGGAGGGGCGGGGCCCATTCACGGTATTTAAATGAGCGAGCGAGTCCATCAACGTCAACGTCTATCAATGTCAACGTCCGTCCGTCTGTCAATGTCAGTATTTTCCATGAGGAGGGGCGAGGCCCATTCAAGGTATTTAAATGAGCGTGTGAGCTCTGTTCTCCATGTCACACAACCTGAACTTACGTAAGGGGGGTGGGGGGGGGGGGGGGGGGGGGGGTGGAGGTATATTTAGCAACTCATCTGGACTGCTGCTATTTTCTGCCTCTGTGGGAGGCAGTGGAAAGAAAAGGAGAAAGACGTGGAGAGAGAGAGAGAGGAAGGAGAGATAGAGGAGAAAGGGAGAGTGTGGAGGAAAAGAAAGAGGAAAAAGAGAGGGGGGGGGAGGGAGACAAAGAGAAGAATGAAATAGACCGTGGGTTACAGAAGCGTGGCAGGGAGGGAAATATACACCACCAGGCGAGGGTGGGAGGTGGGCACAATATAAACACACAAGGAGTAAGACACCAGTGGCCTCTCTCTCCTGTTTCATTCTTTCATTACGTGACTTTGCCTATTTATTTCCCTCCAGCTGCAACCTTTTGTTTATAGGTCCATTTCCACCCCCCACACACCCACCCCTTCGCCATCTGCACCCCCCCCCCCCCCCCCTCTCTCCAGCCACCCCCACACTCACACACCCGCTCCATCTTTCACCAATCTTTCTTTCTCTGCTTATTGATTGCCGCGTTGTATTTCAAGCCACTTTCTCCATGGGGAATGGGTATTGTATTACCCATAAAACCTTGGGAGCTTCATCTTGTTAACCTCCCCATATCATCACCTGATGCAAATGGCCATATCTCGAAACATGCCGTTATATTTCACCATGAAGCATTGTGGTCCACCCTGCCTCCCCCCCGACCCCATTGTACTTTAAGACTTGACAACGAGCCAGTGGAGTTGGATTGTGAGTTTGATGTGGGAGGGGGAGGGAGGTAGCTGAGGGTTAGTCCATAGCTCTGAAGGGTACTGTATATTCACAGTGACATTTTTAATGCCCTGGAGATGTGGAGGTTTTCTCCGCTTCTCCGGCTCCTGCCTGGTCTTCACACAGCCCCTCGCAGAGACGAGGACGGTGAGATGTGGACAAGGAGGTCACACGCCATGATGCAAACACCAACACACACACACAGCGAAATGCTCGGCAGGTGTTGAGACGAAAAAACCGTAGCTGCACTGAACAATCGACATACGTCCCGGGTTTTGGTGTATGCCGTGTTATTCCACGTTTGTTTGAGAGAATATAACAAAACCCCAATTCACTGCCGTGCAAAAGAGAGAAAGGGTGTGTTTGAGTGTGTCTGTTGGGTGTCGAGCGAACACAGGCTGTGTGTGTGTGTGCGCGTGTATATAAGGGAAGGGTAATGGAAAGAGAGAGAGAGAGAGAGAGAGAGACTTCCGTGTCGCCAGCCTACCTTGGTGATGAGTATGCGGTAGTGCTCCAGCAGTGCCTGGTCACTGTGACAGCCGGAGAGCAGCTGCCAGACCTCTGCTCTCAGGGCCTCCGGGACCCCGGGCCTCACCAGCACCGACAGACCTTTAGGCCTCGCCGACAGGTTCCCATGCCTGGCACACACACAAGTTGAGTTCAATATATGGATCGGAATCAAAAGTAAAACAGGCTGGTGTAGGCTAATCAAACATGAACAAAGTAGCTCTTTCACCAACTGGTCAACTTCAGCCATGTGTGCGGTGGTCTGAGAGACTCACCATCTGTTGAGGATTCCACCCCAGGACTCCAGGATCTTCTCCGGGCAATCCTTGGACACGTTCCCCGTGCCACTGGAGATCTCACTGTCACTATCTGCAGGAAATACATCATAGGTTACACATCTGTAGAACGTCATACAGGAAGGGAGGTCATAGTTGAATCCAACAATACAGTGAAACACCACAGAATCTCTCCCACAGTAAATTGAGATATCAGATTTACTTGACCATTTATTCATTTAGCAGACGCTTTTATCCAAAGCGACTTACAAGAAAGAGCTTTACCAAAAGTGCATAGGTCGATGATCATAAACAGCGAGATAGCCCCCCAAAAACATTGCAGGCAGCCAAAACATGAAGCATAAGCTACATTGTGAAAAGCAAATAAGTGCCAATGGGTAAAACCTTAAGAGCATGTAGTTAAACCAATTACAATTAAACAACATGATCCTCTAAGGTGCTTGAGTGTACCTGGAGGAAAGCAAGCAACAATAATATAATTCACAGTGAGTCCAAGTAGTTAAGTCAGTTACAACTAGCCAACAAGTGCAACAAGTCCCTCAATAAGTGTCATTGTGTTCCTGGAGGAAATAAACTGATGACAACCATTTTGAGGTGGGAGATGACAACAACCATTTTAAACCAAAAAGACGTTAACTATGTGTTGACTAACGTCAACGCCAAGGATGAGTTGAGTGTTTGTACAAGTATGTATTTGGTGCACAGTTGTAAAATTCTCACTCATACTAAATCGTTTCAAACATTCTTTCTTTTTATTTTATTTTTTTACCTTAAATAGTTAGATCAAAATGAGTTTGTAATCTTTTGGGATACCTAGTATCTGTCTTCCTGGGAAAAGCAAGGTTTGGGGAGCAAGAGAGAAAAACAACTGAGAGAGAACAACAGTTGGATCCACATGAACACGCTACAGGGACAGACTCACTGACACGGCAGATCAGCAACGACCACGGAAGCGATAGATAGCTTGTCATTATTTCACCGCGCGCACAGATTTCTAATTCCAAAATGGCTCCTCAACTGATTAAACACAATACACAATCAGCTTTGTGCCACTTGAAGACGGAATGTGGCGAGCCTCCACAGGGCTGTGATTGGCCGTGCAGCTGCTGCACGCTCTCATGTTGGAGTACCCACACACGTACGCACAACACCGGGGCACACAAAGGCGTGCACACACGCACACACACACACACACACATTTCCCTCAGTGAGTGGCTGAACTCTGCGTCTGGATCCGCAACATAGCGTCTGACACGGCTGAGTGTGATGAAGAGTGAGGCTGACCTAGCGCTTCCACTCCACGCGCGGTGGGTGGCGGGGAACAGGGAGTCCTGCGGGGTCGCAGTGATGCGTCACCGAGTATAACATCAATAACCATGCACACAGCTAAAAAACCATGCTGAGGCACCTAGATACATTATACATCTCACGGTGCAACCGGCTCTCAAATCCATTTCCATGCTTTTCTTTTCTTTTTCTTTTTGTTCTTCAGACAACGCTCTGACACAGATAAACAATAAAAACACAGTAACTGTCTCGAACAGCCGCCACAATGTACAACTTCATCAGCATGGATAGAACACAGTCTTTATAGACAACACGGCCACCTTGTAAAATACATTTACATCCCAGTCAGTTTTTCCATTTACATTTTTTTTCCCCAGAAAGCATATTTATAAGAAAGCAATCAAAGTTCTCTTTTCACACTATTTCTAGTGTCATTGCATCTGTGGAACACCAAACACAGCTCGGCGCGTCAGTCATTCTCTATGCGGCAGGGCCACTGCTTAATGCGACAAATGACTCTGGTAGGACTATGTAGGCCATACAATGGGGCTCACACAGACCTTGTCAAACTCAAGTGGTAGACGGAGGCCCTTGGCTTTCCTGGGAGAAAAGGGGGCTGTGATTGGCTACGGCACGTGGCTGAGAAGCGTGACATGGCGGCGCCCGAGCGCCAAGCTGCTTCTCAAGGTAATAAAAAGAATGTGAGTGCGTGCGTGCGTGTGTGAACCGCGACATACACAAAGGTCATTACCATGGTTCCAGTAGCCTTTTTATCTGAAGAGCAGGGTAACTCATTCTGGATGGAGTCGTCTCTCGGCTTTTATGTATTGTGGTTATCATATTTTTGGTGCCTGGCTCGACCACTCTGGAGAATTGCCGTGGTTCATTTTAGGTGTACAATGGGAGAGAGGGTGTAAAAGCTCCCACACACACACACACACAAACACACGTACGCACACCAAATCCGTTTTTAACATGGTTGTACTGCGAGCATGCGTGTGTGTATGTGTGTGTGTGTGTGTGTGTGTGGGGGGGGGGGGGGCGTAAATGTTGATAGAGAAATCAGCAAGTCTCCTCTCTTTATTTCACCCAGCTTTTCTGTCATGCGGATAAGATGATTCTTCATGTATCCTCGCAAGAAGGGGTGAAAAGAAAGTCGAGAAAACACACATTTCTGAACCAGGAAGACAATAGTGGCAGATACTCAACTGATCACTGTGAAGATGGCAAGTGGGGGGGGGGGGGGGGGGGGGGGGGGGGGGGACTGCAGCTCTCACACTGGGAAACCATTCAGGGCTATTGACAATGAAGCTGACCTCCAGCTACATGCCATGAAAGCCTCTCTTTTCACACAGCTTCTCTGACAGTTGGAGCGAAGCAGTGGATTCTTTAGAAATGCCTGTGAATGCCTTCTCGTCCCTGGCAGAGGACCATTGCCACGGCGCGTTTTAACAAGACAGCCTCCAGGGTCCTTGAAGGAAGCCGGGGTCTTTGCCAGGGCGACCGCAGCGATCGAGCAGGTGTGGGCGGACATCTTCTCCACCTCCAACTTATGAGACGACTCCACTTTTGGCTCCTTTTTTAAGATGAAATGTGTTCGCGATAAGGAGCTCCCTCTTCATCGCTCGATTGAAACGATCGCCATGCAAGGAAATGAAAACCTTCTGCATAGTCGGCGTCTGAACGCTTAATTGCGTGTTGTTGACTGGTCATTGGAATGATGATTCTTATTTCTCGAGTCAACTATCATATTTAAAATAACCAAATAAATAGCTCAACCAAAACAAATGAACAGAAAAGTCATTTTAGCCCTCCAGTCGATGACATTGGGGACTCAGTCAAAGATCACTGTCCTGCTTACAGTTCAGCAGCCTACACCCTGATGATGGTGTCATGGAAGGGGCTGTGCCTTGCTGAGGTAAGCTCTCCTCTGGCAGGGCTCATATGGACGAGGGGCCCATGTTTACACTGTGGGAGAGGAGCGGGTGTTTCTGGACTGCTCATGGTGTTTCTTGTGTTTTGCCAGTTTCCTAAAGCTGAAGGCCCCCCTTATTGACAGTAAAAAAAAAATAAAAAAATAAAAATAAAAAAAAGAATGTTCTTACTGATAACCTCTAACGGTGTTCTTTTACCGACAGGTGTTAGATGTGTGTCTACGATAGTTATGTACCTATCGAAACATACAACAACAAAAAAGAAGGGGTAAAATGGTTTAGAGTTATGATTATTAGAACAAAAAAGTGTTTTGTTTTTTCAGAATTATTGACGGAGCCATTGTAAATGGCAGACTGACCAGGGCTGTTACTAAACTGGGTTAGTGAGCAGAGTTGGTGCCGGGAGCAGGACAGGGTAGGCACCAGGTGGCGTCATGCTGAGGTCCTCCAACAGCAAGCCAACCCCACTTAACCAGATTGGACTGTGGTCCAGTGAATTCACTGAGCCTGCAAAGCCCCTGGGATTCACAGTCCCTGTCCTGGCCGTACGAAAAGAAACACCTTCCCCGCTGTTGACACACACACACAGACACACACACCGCAAAAACACACACAGTCAGGTAACACACACATTTGGCCCATGTAGCCATGGTTTCACAGCACGTTCACCCAACCACAAAACAGCCACACTTTGGCGATCAACACAATACGTGTCCACACCAGTCATCAACTTGTGCACACGTGCACAAACACACACACACACACCCTCCCCCCCTCTACACAAAATGCACACACACATGCTTGCCAGGGTTCCTTCTCCAGGGGGGCCAAACTAAATTAAACTTCACAGTTGATTCATAGCAGGCAAATAGAAAGGAGCGTTTGGAGGGGGGGGAGGAGAGGTGTCTCTGAAGAAAATGTGAAGAACGCCTACATGTTGATAGCACTTCATTTGCGAGGGGGGAGGGGTATGTGTACAGATTCCCTCATTTGCATGACCTTACCACTACCAAAGAAGAACAATGGTTGAAAAAAAAACATATACATTAATAATATTTGTTCCCAACAAGCTATTTGTGCCAAAGCAATCTGTATTTTTGACACTTCTACACATTCCTTGAAGGCAATCAAATACGCCAAGCTATTCTTTAGTTTTTTTACTGAAACAGAACATTTTCAGAAAAACGGAAAATGGAGCACATTTTCAATTAAGCATCAGGCATCAGTTCTCACATGCGTGAGTGAAACAAAAAGGGATTGACCTGGGGGAAGAGAGCTCTAGACGTGACCTTGGGAGTTAGACAGGTAAAGGGCAGCAGACTTGTGCAGCACACACGTGGCAAGGTAGATGGAGGTGTGCAGGTAAAGGGGGAAAGGCGGAGAGGATGAGCGGAGGAAGTGTGAGACGCAGGGGAAAAAAGAAGGATAATGGTGACAGGTTTTTATAAGCTAAAAAGCAGACTGAAGGCTGAAGTGGAGGAAACTGGGGCAGAAAACAACAGAGGAGAGAGAGACAGAAAGAGAGAGAGAGAGTGTCAGAGAGACAGAGAGAGAGAGAGACAGAGAGAGAGAGAGAGAGAGACAGAGAGAGAGAGACAGAAAGAGAGAGAGAGAGAGCGACAGAAAGAGAGAGAGAGAGAGCGACAGAGAGAGAGACAGAAAGAGAGAGAAAGAGAGAGAGAGAGAGTGTCAGAGAGGGAGACAGAGAGACAGATCCATACCTTCCTCTGGCTCCTCTTCCTCAGTTGGGGAGGCCAGTCTCCCTCGTCCTCCGGTGGCCCTCTCCGTCTCTCTCTGCAGGCTCACCACCTCGAACACGGCGTCTCCCTGACTGCCCTTCTCACAGCCCTGCACACACACAATCAAAATCTGATCATCCTCATATGTTAGATACCAAGCACCATCAAACACCACAGAGAAGAACACTAATTTAATATTCGATTCAATATTTCATTCTAAAACACACTCCAAAAGCGCACAAGTAGTTTGCAATAGACCTGTGTGTAAAACTAGGATCGAACATAAAGTAAAGCTATTATCCACAATGGCTCAAGGACAATATTTTTTCCCCAAAATTGAAAATAGCATCAGCTTAGAGCCGGCAGTGTCGCAATGGGGGCCCCCTTCTGCAACCTCAATATGTTTAGAGCTTTGAAACCTTTGAAAGCCAATCCCAAAGTTAGCATCACCTTTGCCACTGCCCTGGGGGGAGCAGGAAAAATATAATTACACGTACAGGAGGAAATTAAATGAAGAATTGGCAGACAGAGCGAGAGAGGGGGAGAGAAAGAAGGAGAGAGAGAGAGAGCTGGAGAAGGAGAGAGAAAGAGAAGGAGAGACCGCAAGGGGAGAGAGAGTGTCTGGTAATGGGGTTCACAGGGAGACACTCCCCAGGAGCGAGGTGCCGTGTCTGGGGGGGGGATGCACGCCGTGGTCCGCAGGCACGGTCAGAGTCAGTGTCTCGGCATAGCTACGCAGGTCTCTTCTAAAATTAGCAGATTTGTCATAACTCCAGTTTGTAGTCCTGTTGGCACGTCTGTCCCTGTGTTGACTTGGCAGTTGCACTTGACTTGTGCACCGGGCCTCCACCAGCCAAGGGATCTACACCAAGGCTACATGGGGAGTTAACAGCTTAGTGTGAGAATCTTCCATCAAGCCGGTAAATGGCTGGCTAAAACTCTCAACGACCTGCGTGTGTCAGGATGACATTAGTCTCCTCTTAGCAGTTCAGTCTTCAGATTTTTTGTTAAAATACAAAATAAAATAAAAATTATATACAAATTAGTAAGACATATTCCCCGAATCTCTTAAATGTGTCCCCAGTCATATGAATAGAGTGGAAACAAAGTGTATTGCAGCCTAAAGACTAAAGTCACGCAAACAGAATAATGGAAACGTTGAACGTTTGATATGGTTTTAATGCAATCACCAAACGCTTTCCATTCCCGGTTTCAGTTCAGTTCTGCGAAGCAGCCGGCTATGATTAGAACCCATTCCTCCCGCCCTAATGAGAGGGCCTGGAAGTCACAAATAAGAATAAAATAATACGGACGTCAGATTCGAATCTGCTGCAAACAAGACCATATTATCTTTTAATTAGCTTTTAACCACAGCGCAGGCATTCTTCCTGGTGCTGATGAGATAACTAGAGAGGCAATCAGGCTGCGATTCAGGCACCGACGCTAATTGCTATCGCGTGATAATGAGATGTAGACTCTTATTAGCTCCCGATGATACAAAGCCGACGGTTTGCTGCTTGGTGGGGTCCCCAAGAGCATGCAAAGGAGATTTGCCTTTTTTTTTTTTTACCATAGAGAGGATAGCGAAGAGAACCTTCCTGCTCAAGCCTTGCTTTTGCTTTTGAAGCACCTGGGGAAATGACTTGTCTGGGGGCCCCTGTATCCGCGTGCAAAGTCATCGATTCCTCTTTGACTCCTGACCCTCGCATATTTTAACAACAGGACTTCTGCTTGGTCATGCACGGAGTCGAGTGTTTTGGGCGTGGTCATGTTGACAAGGATGCAGTGGAAGTGTCTGGTGTCTTTGTTTCAGGAGAGAGCCGTCTTTGAGGTGTGTCGATGGCTGGTTCAGCTCAGAGAGACAAACGAATCGAAAAACGGATGTTCGTCGCAGAGAAACACCTCGACCATCTCGTGTCTTCAAGTAAGGGGTCAGTTGCAGCTACCGCATAAAGAATAACTCGGGCGGAGTTCACGTACAGTACCTGTTTGAGTTTGAGGTAGAAAGTCTCGCTGAAGGCCTTCCGGCTGAAGTACCAGAAGCGTTCGTTGGCAGGGTAGACCCTCACCAGGGTCTCCAGCAGGAAGCGAACCGGTTCCACTACCTCAGTCACCACCAGGTCCACCGCCACAGTCATGTACACCTGCTTATCTGAAATCACAAGAGCACACATGGTGATGGGGGTGAGACCCTGTCAGAAAGGGTGTGCGGACAGGGTTTGGTGATTTAGTGTTGGTGTTTGTAGTGCCAACAGGGACATCAAAACATACATTGTGTCACCCACTCAAGTCCAAGTGACTGTTGTGGGTTGACACACCATGTCAGTGTGCAGAACGGTTGAATTTGCATGTTGCGTTTGTGGTTTGTTTGATTTGTAATTCATTACACCATACAACAAGGTTTCTCTAGAAGCATTTTTTGTGCCATCACTGCTACGTATTTCCCTGAGATTTACTCAAAAGGAGGAGTTGTGAGAAGTACAGTATTGACAAAGATAAACTAAGAAGATAACTCAAATCTAGACAAAATAGTTTGTAGTATAGACCAGATTTTGCCATTAAATGTAATGTACAAAAGAAAAGTGATTCAGGCTGACTAATCTTGCAGATTCACCAACTGGGAACACAATGATAGAAGGAGAGGAAAACAAGAACAGATAGCAATCTAACAAACGTGCTACAGAGGCAAGTAACCTCTTTCACACTCAGAGGGTTTTATTATTTTAATTAACTTGAAAAAGAAAATACACCGCCCCTGTAAGAAATCGCCTAAAATAGATTCCAATTACGATAGAGTCAAGCGTAAAATGTTGGTTTGGAAGGATGTTCCATAAAACAAGATCCTCTCAAACTTTAGTTGGTAGAGGATAGTTCTATGTCATGTCTTGAAAGAGTGTCAGTGACGTTATTGAGAAATGAGTCTAGGGAAAACTAGAAAAACTACAGAAGGCCTCATCTAGATCTGTAGATGTTACAATTTAACACCAATTTACTCAAATCTATTCTGAGGGTAGGAGGTATGTCAATCTGCAAATATCTATGTTGTAACAGGGAAGTGCTTTAAAGAAGAGGAGAAATAATATGATGATATGTTTATTTTATTGGACAATCATTCTTCTTTTTGGCTGCTTGCAGCCATATACCAGTCAGTTATCAATGCCCCCACCTCCAGGCCTATTTCTTCAGAATCCACCCTTAGAGTGGTTCTGTGTGCTGGAGTGGCTTGTGGCTCAGACCACCTAACTCCCCTAAGATAGGTGGGTTTGACAACCTGCCATACAGTCTCAAGTCAAACTCTCATGACTTAGAGTCAGCAACTTGCCTGGCTTTCTAATTTCCTTGATATAATGAGTTCATTGAGGTGAGGTTCTGCCCTAGCACCACTCTCTAAAATGCCTGTACTGCAGTGTACACAATGTGGAGAAACATGAATCTCAACAACAACAATCATTTTGAGCATTCAATTTATTTTAATGGCCTTTTAAGAACTCCAATAGTTTTTTTTTTGTTGTTGGATTATTGCACATCCTGCCTGTATCCTGGTTATGAAATATTGCCGTCTTGTGTTTTTATTACGGAAAATATATTAGCAATTCTCCAAGATCCACACATTTACCCTTTAACAGGCAAAGGATAGAATCTCCAGAGCCTTCCTCCATCCATCACCCTGTAATCTGCCCTGCATCACATTCACCTTTGTCCCACCAAAGGAGCCAAGGATATATTAGCATGCCGCCAAGATATACACACAAGGACTATGGGGATGTCCTGATGTGGATTGGGCTGCACCGGATTTAAATGTATTAATACAACACAAGACCTTCACAGACAAATACTGTTGTTTCAAACTGCCCTGCACTCGCTAACATGCGATTGGTGACCACTGCAGGCTGGAGTCTCGGCTATTGTGTCATGGTCTTTGGTTGCAAATGACTTGACACACTCAAACACCTGACATTATATTTTCCAAAGGTTCTCTCATTTTCATCCCTGGACAGCAACTGGAAAGAGCTGAAAGCAAATTTATTTACTCCTTCTATATCTATATCTATTTGATGGTAACAGTATTGATTCTAAAGTAACCTGTCAGAGTTGAATGCTGGGCCTTACCTTTAGGCGTGTCCTCGTTGAGCGCCTGGAAGGCTGCAATGTTGGGGTCCCACACTCCAGTGATCATGTAGGACCTCCCATCAGAGCTCTTCCCCATGGACTCCTACACACCAACCAGCACACCACACCACTTAACACACACACTCTCCCCCAAGGAACGAATTAAATACCTATCTATCTATCTATCTGGGGGGGTCAGATGGCTGAGCGGTTAGGGAGTCGGGCTATTAATCAGAAGGTTGTTGGTTCGAGTGTGCCATATGACGTTGTGTCCTTGGGCAAGGCACTTCACCCTACTTGCCTCGGGGGAATGTCCCTGTACTTACTTTAAGTCGCTCTGGACAAGAGCGTCTGCTAAATGACTAAAATGTAAATCTCTCTATCTATCTATCTATTTACCTGTCCAATTATCTATCTTTCTGTCCATCCATCCATCTATCTTCATTAATATCTTTACAAATGTCATAAATACATTTCTTACTTCGTGGTCAATCTTTATACCAGTTATTTTAATGTAACTGTACATACACTAATGTATCAGAAAACAGGTAAAGTTAGTGGAGAAGTATTGCTTCTAGTTTTACTATCTGAATCCCAGGCTCCAGGAGAACTCACCATATCTAGAAGATGCATGTCATTGTTGCGGACCTTGTGTCCAGGACTCAACAACATTCCAAAGCACCTAGTGGAGATGAAGAGAGTATAAAACAGAAACGACGTGTGAGAAAATGCAGCTCATATTTCATCACCTTATCTCTGTGCTATAATAACATTAAAATATTATAAACAATAATATTATCACTATTATTATTATTATAATTAACATCACTACTGGAATATCCCTAAATGAGATATGCACTTCAGTTTTTTATTTATTCTTTTTACTGAAGCAATTAAACAACAATTGACAGTTGACTTTGTGAAGGGGCCTGGTTTTGCTAATAAATGTATACATTTTGGCATTGCGATCTGATAGGACTGGAGCCCAGCCCTGGTAGCATCTTTTCAGGATGCCAAAGACTTCCTGTTCCTGTCATGAAGACAGAGCGCCATCAAGTGGTTGCTGTGAGAATCACACTCTTTATTTGTCTTTGCACTTCCACAAAGAAATTTGAAACCAAAGTTCAGAAATGAACCACTTGACAATCATTCTGCATAAAATGTGTTTGTTTTTATTACTTTGATGACCATAAATCAATTACGGTTTGGTTGTTGTTGCTGATCAAGCACATTAGTAAACAGCCATCACGGTTAAGTTATAAAGAATACTGACTAAGAAACAGGACAAAGAGTGCCTATTTATAATATGAATAACTTATTTTAGCACAATAACCAGGGGGAAGAGAGTAAGGTTAGTTCCTCTGAACTAATGTGCTAGTTGCTTTGACAACATTTCCTGTTGATGTTTTGGTTTGACTATTTCATGAACTGGCCTCTACGCCTTTTCTGTAAATAGGTTAGGGTACTGTGTTGTTTTCCTCTCCCCAACATGACCCTTTTAGATTTTTTTTTAAAAGGGGTTGTTTAAGTGTGCTGTTAAGGACCCTTTGTGTAGCTGTAGCCCTCCTCACCTCTCAATGCCCAGCTCCTGGTTGCTCATCTGTTGGACTGTCACCACCACCTTCTTTTGAACACCCTGACGCAACTTGAAGTAAAACTTGTCTCTGTCCTTAGGAACCGGGCTGAGGAGTGGTTCAAATGTATTAACGGGAAAAATAGAATTAGAAGTAATGTTTCCATCGACAATCGACCTTATCAAAAATGGAATCTCCTCAACTTGGCCAGCTTTATGAATAACAATGGACGGTTTATTTCTGGAAAAGAGGTCAAACACAATCCTTGAGATGACAAACATGATGGTGAAATATTAGTATTTAGTAGCAATTAACTACATGCCCCTTGCCAACTATTTCCAAATCCATTAGCAGGGTCAAATCCAGTTTATTTCATAAACTGTGGAAATATATGTGTGTCTGTAAAACTGCGTATCGGGGAGATGTTTGTGCAGTCTGTGGGTTATGTCAGAATCAGAAAGGGATTTATTCGCCATCAAAGTTTGCACAGACAAGGAATTTGCTTTGTCAGGAAGGTGCATACAATAAACATATAGGAATCTTAAATTTAGATATATGGTCTAACTATACTAAGGATAGATAAACTAGCATGTCTGACCTATAGTTGCCCTTGCTGTCGTCCTCGCGCACCTCCAGGGAAACGGTGAAGGTGAAAGTGTCGCTGTCTGGGGAGAGGGGCAGGGCTGGGTCCCTCACGTCCGGCGCTGGCCTAGAGGAACGCCTGAACGCCGTGGAGAAGCTGTACAGGATACGACTCACCTGTGATTGGAGGAGAGCATAGGGGGAAAATCTATGAGGCTGGCCTGAAGAGCATCCTCACACGGCCTCCTGTGTGCATTATGAAGGGAATCAATAGTGGATGGGCTCTCACAAACCCACAGGGCGGGGCATGAACATTTGGCTTCAACCACAAATATTTTTTGATTGCATTTGGGCCCTGTCTCAATACTGCAAGGCCCCCATCCAATCATCCTTAAATGGAAGTCCCTGATGGGATATGACTGGACTGGTATCACCTGCTTGGAGCAGAACATGATCTAATCCATCCAGTACAGTTAGCTTAGGAGTTGCTCCCAGGGAAAACGTCTGAGAGAGGATGGGTAGTTCAGGGCGTCGTTTTAGGGCAGGTAGGGAAACTCACGGCTTCCTTGATGTGGCAGGAGAACACGTGGATCTGGAAGTCCTCCGAGCTGCGGTAGCTCTCCGTGAAGGAGAAGCAGTCGCTCTCCAGGAGGCCCTCGCGGCCGCGGGCGCAGAACAGCACCTTGTAGATGGGGAAGGAGGCGATCTCCGTGCCCGACGCCTGGTCCACCACCCTGATGCACAGCCAAACAACAGAGGTTTTCACCTCACCACTCCAGTTACTTTGCACTTACAAGATAGTAATGCCAAGAACACTGCAGCAGTGTCTGAATCTGATTCAGTTGAAGAGGTAGGGATTCTGTATCTAACACGTTTCTGTATTATTATTATTTTTTTTTCAATGGGATAGAAGTGGTTTGGCGGTGTGTTTTGATGTAATGTCACTATAACAATTCTCTTGCAATCCTGTCAAGTGTCTGGAGTCATTTCTTTAAAATAATGGTCTCAGTTTCAACATAAATACCTTGCAACTCCAGTTTCCATTTCCTCTTTTAAAAGGTTACAACTAATGTGCAGTCATTTGAGACTGACTGTGGCCCTGAGAGGGTTATGGGGTTTTGCACATGTTGCACACCAAGCGCAATACGCAAGCTGCCAAATTACATGTTGCGGTATTCTTAAGCTACAACCTCAGATATGATTTATGTGTGCATAACTTGAATGACAGAAAATTGGTCAGACTGTATGAATGAGTAGGTATGTGTCCATAAGCGCCTGTAACATTCGTGTGCTATGAGGGAAAGGTGTGTGTGTGTGTGTGTGAGAGAGTGTGTATCTGTGTGTGTGCGCGTGCACGAGGCTATGAGACTGACCGGACGCAGCCGTCGGACACGTTGGGCACATGGAGGGTGACGGGGATGGGGATGGCACTCTCCGCACGCAGGGTGGCCATGGCCTTCTGGGCCTCCGATTCACTGCGGGGGGCCTTCACCCAGGTGCAGCCCAGGTAGGACAGCTTGCTGAACTGGACACTGTCCTCCTCCAGGGTGGTGGGGCTGGCCACTGGACACACCTCCGCCACTGTTGGGGTGGGGGTCAGGGTAAAAGGACAGTATTTACCTCACGTAGAAAGGAAGCAAGCAAAAAAAAATTCAGGGGAAGTAGTGAAACAGCATGCGTCATTCATGCCTTGCTAATGAGAAGAAACGCTGTTTCAAAGTTTCACCTCACTTTTGCAGCGAGGATAATAAGTGAATACTATCCGTCGGTTCCAAATTAGCTCAGCGTTGCAGAGGAAGCAAGTTATGGGACAGGAAGTTGGGGGTCGGTCTAATCTACACTTTCGCACTCTACAAACAGGAAGCAGAACAATGAAGAGTGCAGCACCTGCAGCTGCCTAGCAGTCATCAAACACACAGTTTTGCCCTGCCACTTCTAAAGGAGGCAGCAGAAATGCATTGAAGTCTGAAGAGAAGAGCTTGCTCAAAAACAGGCCAAGAATCCTCTCGCGTAAAATGTTTGTGACATAAGCAGTAAATTAACCTTTTTTTTTGTCATTTGATTTCATTCTGATGAGTCATCTGGTGGCGTATGCTCTGTGGAGCACTCAATTCTAAGGTGAATCATGCTATGGAAAACTGTGTTGGTAGCACTTTTACTCTGCACTCCTCTGCTCCGTGTAGCCTGACGTGGAGCATGTGTGGTAAAGATCCTCTTCGCTCACAGGTTTGGGTCACCATGCATCACAAAACTATCCTCGTAATTTGTAAAACACAATGTACACCACTGTTCTGTGACGATAGACGGCATGCATATTTTATGTTATGAAAGTTGTAATAGAGTGCGATGTTTTCCATCAGATTGATCTATTTTGACCACTTATCAAACAAACTATTGAGAGAGCCCCATCATGTCCTATCTCTTTGTCTATTTGGGCACCAAGGCCATGTATCTTTTGAGTGGGATGCTACCATACCTGCTGGTGTTGGATCAAGATCCAGGCCCTGAGGCCTGGCCTCAGGGGACAGGCCCAAGGAGGGCTCTGGGTCCTGGGTCTTCTCTGGCTTCTCCTCTCCACCCTTCTCTTCTTTCAGCAGCTCGTCGTCCAGCACCTCCTCCATCGCTCGTTCTAGCTGCTCGTTACCGTTCCACGACATCTGGGGCAGGGAAGAAGAAGACGTTACAGAGAGAGAGAGGGAGCGAGGGAGGGAGAGAGAGGGGGGAGGAGAGAGAGAGAGGGAAGGGGAGAAACAGAAAGAGAAAGAGAGAGAGGGGGAAACAGAAAGAGAGAGGGAGGGGGAGAGAAAGACAGAGAAAGAGAGAGAGGGGGAGAAAGAAAGAGAGAAGGGGAAAGAGAGAAAGAGAGGAGGGGGGAGAGAGAGAAAGATCACCTTAAGCCGGGGCTTCCCCTCGGACCCTGAAGGGGACCCTCCGGCGGTGGGCGGCACCAGCACAAACTCCTCGCTGGTGACGGTGGCCACCGATTCGGTGGAGCCGCTAACTTTGCCCAGAGAGGAGCTGTCCTCCATAGTTGGCTAGTCTGCTAGCGGCGACCAGCCCGGGCCAGAGCTCTCCCCCTCGACTTTGTTTGTCCTCACGTTCAGGGAACAAGGCAGACTGCAGCCTTCACAGCCCTGACGCTGCAGCCCTGGGAAAATCAGGGGAGAAGACAAATAAATGTAGACTTTAAACACACAGCCGTAGGGCAGTTCAAAACTTAGCTTATAGTCCAACTGTACAGCTTGTCTCTTTGATCCGGATACATTTCCTTTTACATTATCGAGAACCCATAGTCTACTTTAACGTACTGATTCTGGTGATTTTTACGTTCTCAAAGTATGTGTAAAATGGTACATTAAAGGACAACACACATCAAGGAGCAGAAGGTAAGAGAGCCAACAGGTGTGATCTCTGTACTGACATGAGCTGGTATGCTCCAGACCAAATATACCGCAGAGCCAGAATTCCCTTTATGAATTAAACCGAGTAAACAAAAAATGCCGCACCCCAAATGAGTAAAAACTCCAAGCTTTAGGAATAAGCTGGTAAAATTCCCACAGATTCCCACTTGGTTCTCATGATGCCCTGGTAGGCCAACGTGAAAAGCCATTAGTGGGAGGAAGGAGAAACATGTTGCGTTCCATCCCACACACAAGCTAGTCTCTGGTGCTAATGCACAGACAGAGGGCATCCAATCTGAGCTAGCAGAGTGCCCCGAAAAGATGCCAACCTAGACACTACCCGTAGCCTCTATTAATACCATGTCATCTGAAATGAATGCCAGCGATTCAGCAGTCAAATTACACTTAGCCTAGGTATGCTTTCTGCTGAACGTGCTTAAAGCTCATCCTGTCAGTTCTTATAATCAAGTGATTTTGTTAAGGCAGACTACAGTTGAAATGTTTTACCAGTTTTATAGATCTGAGTGATGTAGCTCGTCTGGAGTCTTCTAGGGGGTGGGTCATTTTTAGCTTGCAATTGTAGTTAGTTTTGATCTGTGTATTACGGCATCTAGTTAGGCTACATGATCAAGTCCAACATGTTTCATACTTGCACGTATCCAGTATAACCATGCCCCATAAGGCTAAGATGGGGTCTCCTAAATGGTCTACACAAAAAGTTATCTGATTCATACATCATCAGGTGATTTGTTTACCTTGAAATGTAACTAAATGCAGTCCCAAAGAAGACAAAGAGGAGAAAATGGGTGATTGATTGGTTTCCTAAACTAACACTCGCACAGTGAGACACGTGGAGTTTACGCTGCCTAGCTGGGGGTCTTTGACCGTTCCTGTGGACAGAGCTCTCACAGAAAGACAGGGACACACAGACAGCTTGTCGGCCTTGGAAACTGTGCCCCACTTAAGAGATAGTTATGAGTCATGTGCTCCTATCACACTCATTCAATCATGCCCATTACAAACCTTGCAGAGGAAGGATTATTATGAATGTTCCCAGTGATAAGTGCCTACTGGTCTGTGAGAGAATTCAAATCAATTTGCTATGGGAAAGTCTGTGCCACAATGACTAACTGTACTACATGCAGAACTATCAGGATGATCAGGTGGTCTCGGCCTGCATCTCTACGTTACATTACATTTCATTTCATTTACCAGAAGCTTTTATCCAAAGTGACTACAAATAGTCCATACAGAAGTGAAAAATGCAGAGAGAAAAATAAGGCTCAGAAGTGCATGGTTCTAACACTATTTCAGTGGTCTGAGTCAACACAATCATACACACCTTTTTCTAAATCCTAAATCAAATAGAATGATCTGATCCAGTAGGCCTATTTCAACATGATGTCCTCATCATTTGTTACTCAACTTTTCATCCAAAGCTAAGCCTGTTTCATAGGCCCTTCTCTCACTGCAACCAAGCCTGTCAGCTAAGCAATGGTGATAGGTAGGATGGGTGTGAACACCAAATCATAAAACCGTCTCTCTAAACACAGAGACAATACACTAGGTCCATTACAACTGGTTGTGCAGATCAAAGTTAGGCAATTTACAGCTCACCACTGTCTTACAGGTGTAACTGGCTCCAAGGTGAACCGTTTGGACACTGATTCAAAAGGCCCATCCTTAAACCAGGTTGATGACACCCATTAGGCAAGAATGAAGCTCATTTTTGTGATAGTGTTGTTACAGTGATTTCCAAAGACAACGTCGGTGCACAATGCAGTACTTATTTGACTGCATTGTGCTCTGTGGTGCGAGAATGAATTTAAGGCAAGTTGTTTGTAACTGTCTGACAAATGAAGGGTGGAGCATCCATATTCTGACATTCCCAAACCTAATATTGCTTCAGTTATGACAAAAAGATGGTGGAATGTCTGAAAACCACTCATAATGTCTGCTGTGGATTGACACATTTAGCACATCTGACAGGGCACTCAAATGCCATTGTTGTGTGGTAAACCAAACTTGATTCCTTAAGTAAAAGAGAATACTCGACCATGATGTGATGGATAGCTTTTTGACTTGTTTTCGTTGACAACAAGTATTTTATCTGCTGTTTCCATTCAGATGTTCACCAAGCAAGACAGAAAACCCCCATGCTCCATATCTTTATGTTAAACCATACGTGTATCACCGTCTGTGTTGACCAGATACGCAAATATGCAAACACGGATATAATGAAATAACGTCACACACTGGCTCACAGAGCAGTTATGTTCTATGTCAGTGACACTTAGTATAACGTATTGCACGTTGTGTACATCTGAATGCTACGAAATACTGTTTGTTGGCAGAATCTTAATAACATTATTGAACATTTACAATGTTCACAACTGTGACAGACCAAAACTTCACACTAGAAGCGTCCTACAATCTTATCATGAAATTTGAAGTAGTCCTACTTCCTAACAATGTCTGGGTTTTAAAGCTGTTACAGTATGAAGTACAGGAAATTGTGGCAACGAAGCAAAGTATCCAACAATACCTTTTCTTGGCAAACCAATGCAAATGGCTGATAAGTCTTCTGCGTGAACTAGCAGCAGTCGACTTCGATAGCAGTCACATGAACAGACAAATAAAGACCTGCTATTCTAGATAAGCGAGCATGGCATGACTCGATTTTCTCGCTTGCAACAAAACGTTGCTATTGCTTGACAACGTCTACCTATTGCTAGCTTCATTTGTATATAAGCTCATTTACTCACGTTAACAACCAAAATCGTTTGGTATGCATGTTTCGTAGAAAACATAGAAAGAAAGGATGGCAACTACAGGTATAGCCAGAGATAATAAACCTAGTGTCTAGCGTCGCTAGATAGCCTCAGCTAGCCTGTTGTATAAAAAAAAAATTCACACAAGCGAGTTTGTCATGCTATTTTTATCGAGTTCATGGAAACATTTCTATAGGGTTTAAGGTGTTATCATCCAAAGGTTGAAACAGAGCTGTCACTACAAAACTAGCAGGGCTACTACATAGGCTAGCTAGCCATCTTTACAACAGCGTGAAGCCAGTCTTCATATGTAATCACATATCCTTTTCTTTCACATTCTCCAAAATAAAAGTACCGTAACAAAATGTAATTTGTATTATTTGAACCTCAAAATGAAACTTTACGTCTACAAAAAGGTAGGAAGGGTTCTAAGTTATTTTACATCTTAGTTCAATAAAATACACTTTTACTTAGTTCTACTTGTCATAAAACCACGATAACGAACTCGTATTTTTACTGAAATGCACTACAGAACATTGAACACGTTATGAGCACATCTCAGGTTATGCCCTTATTCTGAAGGAAAATTTGCAGGACCGGAAATGATATTGAGGACCACCGACGGCAGTTTCACGGTATCTTTCCATACCAAACAGGAAGTTTAAGTAACTAGCTAGCCTAGGCTGAGTTTTGGGACGCTCTAGTCAAGTGGTTAGCCTCCGTATGATATGCTAAGCTAACAAGAACAGCTGGCTATTTGACTGGCTTGCTCGGTCTGTAAACCATAACAGTGAAGCACTTGATTTGCACCCTCGCCCAAAATGGTAAACAAACTATTGTAGGAGAACCGCTATCGCTAACTGCACCACACAAACAAGCTGTTCTCTTAAATACATGCAATGCATTTGCTTCATGGTGTAGGGTAAATATATAGCTATTTGTCTAACTTACTTGTTTTGAGGTATGTAGACTCGTCCGGACGACTTGCTAAACAGCAGTAGCTGTCACTGAGTTGCAGTGCACGAGACTGCCCAGACGCCAGCGGATCCAAGCGCGTACACTTCTCTGTGGGCTCTAGCTGCGGGACCGCGCTCACATCGTGTACTGTAGTATTGCACACACGCACACAGCTTTAAAGAAACGTGTAGATGCTGGATAAATTGTTGTCAGATTAGAGATTCGGTGTGTTAAGTGTAGTAACTATGTATGTGATAGGGTCATGTATTTGTGAATCGCGTTACATTTATTTGTGAATCATGAAATACATGTGTGAATCGTATTACGTTTGTTTGTGAATTATGTAACTAATCTAACTCCATAAGTAACTACATGTAAAACACTACTACACGGCAGTAACAAACAGTGACATTTAATGTATATAAAACATTTTAATGTCAAAACGTAACTGTTAAATACTGCTTGTCTGCCTTTCATTAGATATTTGAATGCAAGTTCTAACATGTTAGTAGGGTTAGGGTTAGACAAACTAATAACTCTACATTAATACTGAATGTAGAGTATAACAGTATAAACAAATTACAGTATAACAGAGAACCATTAGTTCTGTTCTGATTTGTAGGAATAATCATGTGTTCTTCTTTAATATGGAGTTCGGTTATGCTATACCTGCATTGCTTATGTACCAAATCCATCACACAACATAACTTTCAGGATAACTAGCAAAATTATTATGACTATAACGTTTATTTTTTGCTTTGCTGATTCAACCAATCTCACTTTAAAATCGTTTTTTACACAATATAAAAAGGGGCAAATTGAAATAAAACAATGCAAGCAAAGTTTTCTAATATTAGTTAAAAGTGAGCGATGTAAAGTGACAGATAGACTAATAATGACATATTCTAATTTCTTAAATATTGTATCTCAAGTTGTTAACATGTCAAAACAAACACCTTAAACATGGGAAAGGAATGACATTCATGTACAGTTCACAGGCTCAACCATTTGGGAGAGTGCAGAGACAAAATGGCACAAACTACATCTAGATCATACAAGACTTACAAGAAACTGCATTCTTCATTTTAAAAACTTATCCCGAATGAATATGTAAAGTCAACTCATCCAGGGACAAATATGCATCCACTGCTGATTTGCTAATATACTGTACATATCTCACCTTTTGCATCAATAAAGAGAAATACAACTTCAGTAAGACCTTAGTGTAAGTATTTTGAAGTTTAAAAAATACTGCTAGTTCACTTGATTACATACTGTATGGAGGACACAATTACCAGTTTTACTGTATCTTCATAATTTTATAACTGTTGTAAAATATGAAGTCGAAGTAGTCTTTGAGTCAAAGTAGTCTTTGTACGGAGTCATTTTCCAGTTTCCCCCCAAATACCCTCGGTAGAGTGGTATGCACTACAATAACATAGTTTCAGTTACATAATGAAAACAAAACCATTGAAAGATAAACATTGAGAAGATGGACAGCTGCATGGTTTGGGCTCTTCCCACCTGTCTCAGGTGGTAGAAGTGCTACAACTTGCATAGAGAAAGATCTATAGTTAGAGTCTCTCTACTGGTGTCAATCAGTGAAAAAAAATCGAAGACAGTTCCTCAATTTTTTCTCCAACGTCTGTCATTCTCAAAAATGTTTTAGGTTTTCATTTCCTTTCCAAAATGAAACATTCAAGAAGTTCATACAGTATACAATATGATTTTTTCTTCTTATTTTCACTTTTGGCAGATACAGGACATAACAAGAGTAGCTGTTGGTGATGGTTGGTAGCCCTCAATTGGTTACTGAACCCACATTATACCTTCACAGACAGTGGATGGGTCTCGTCCTTTAAACGCAAAATGCAGACTCTTAATGTAAATGCCCTTTCTCTCCGTGCTGCAGGAGCCTCAATGGGTTTGGAAATACATCAAAAATTATAGCTAAAGTATCACCTACTTCTGAATAGAAGACAAAAATACTATTTCAATTTCCTCAAATATAAGTGGAAGCTGGTTGACAATTTTTTTAGGGACTGGACTGGCATCAAGCAGGAAGCCCGAACCAGCTGATTCTCCCAAGACCACTCAGGAGACATGTCCTCAGAGTGCATCCAGGGGAGACAGCAACACTCAGGAGAGATGAGCGCAGTCTAAACTCATCTCCAAGGTCACACTTCAGTGCTGATGGCGCGGGTGTTCGTATAGAAGTCCGGCACCGGCTGCAGTGACTGACCAGCACTTAACAGGGACCCGGGGAGAGGAGGCAAGGCCAGTGCCAGGGCCTGGTTCTCATAGTGCGTGGGCATGTAGGTGATGCGTTCGCCCCCGTTGCGCATCTCGTCGGTGGTGCGGATGTAGAAGGGCGACTCGTAGGGCGAGCACGTGGGGCAGTAGCCGCGGGGGGTCTGGACGGCGGAGGCCGGCGGAGGGGGCTCTGGTGTGAGAGAGAGGGGGGTGATGGCCGCCCCCTCCAGCCTGGGAGCGCTGCAGGCGTTACAGGCAAAGCGGGGCTGAGAGATGGAGCCGGTGTCAGACCCATTCTTCTTACAGCAGTAGTACTGAGAGGAGGTGAGAGATGGAGCGGGAGGAAGTTGAAGGGGAAGGGAGAGGAGGGTGGTGAGGGGAGGAGTCAGATGTCAGGGAGAGTAGGAGGAGAAAGACAGAGCAAGTAAATCACAAATGTTGGGCAATTGAGGAAATACCAGGCATACGTTTATGTACAGACATACAGTACAGTACTTAAGGGTAAATGCCTTCCAGACAAATTCCACACATACCTGGATGTACAGACACAAGCATAGTGTACACACAAACATATGTATTGTACAGATTCACATGCATTAGACCCACCTGGAGTCTACAGTAACAGAGCACTGCTATGATACACAGGAGTATCACCGTGGCGAGAATTCCTCCGGTTATGACAACAGTTCCAGCTGTCATCCGACCAGCTCTCCATCAAACTCTGACAGGACAGGAAATGACATAATCAAGAAGCCAGCATGCATACAATAGACACAGAGTACATCTGGCAACAGTACAAAATATACTGTGTACTTCATGTGATTACAGGGAACATACTTGTACTTACGTTCAATAAAGTGTGCTTTAACACCTGAAACAAAGCAGAACAGAGATTATTACATAATAAATAATAAACATGTAATGTTCACAAAGAAGACATTGCTTTTTTTGTTGTGTAGTTAATCACACACAAAACATTTTTGTACCGAC
Organism: Hypomesus transpacificus; assembly: GCF_021917145.1. Classification (NCBI taxonomy): domain Eukaryota; kingdom Metazoa; phylum Chordata; class Actinopteri; order Osmeriformes; family Osmeridae; genus Hypomesus; species Hypomesus transpacificus. The sequence continues at coordinate 132,897 of NW_025813698.1, read as the reverse complement.
AGTTTAAACTGTCACATTGATAGCCCTCGTAACAACCTGTATTCAATGTCAGCCCTGAGGAAAGTGACCACCTGGAAGTACACAAACAGCCCTTCTTGACACCATTCAGTGACCGTTCTCCCACCTCACCAAATGGCCTTCAAATCTCCATGATATGCTCTACAATGAAAACTTGTGTTTTGCCTTACTCACATCAGAAGAGTGTTGGAGGACAGGTGTGGGGAAACTGAGGTCAGCAGGTTGTAAATGATCAGGCAAACTGATGGACAGATGCTCGACACAGGTGGAAGATCACTTTAACCTGGAAGGAAGGAAGAAGCGCTTATAATACAAACTGATCATGAAACTGAGGACTTGAATAAAGAGGTCATAAATAAGAAAGATGCCCTTGCACAAGGATAGTGTGTCGAAGTACCACAATTTACCACAAGATGGCAGTACAAGAATAAATATCAGTGAAGCAAAATGCAAAGCGTGAGTGTGGTCTGATATCAGTATGTTGCGTGCAGGACTGACGATGTACAGGTGTACATATTGCTTCCTTCAAAAGACTCGTGCCAAGGTATGTCTCCTGCTCCTTAAGTACTACACAGACTCAGAAAATGTAAAAGATCCCATGGTATTTCATTGATCCATATTCAAGTCATAATCTGTAATTCTGTCAAATGTAAATCTTAAAAAATAAAAAAAAAACACTTGCATTCATTTACATAGACGTATCAGCCCATCGACATTAACCACATAGTACTTGATATAACACACATAATACAGCACAATACGTTTCGTACGCTTACATGTTAAGTCAAGGCCAAAGATGGCCAACTGACAGACATTAGGCCAGTGTAAGGGACACGCGGTATCTAATGGATTCCCACGGACTCGAGCGCGATGCTGAGCGGGGCTTTAAAGTCACTTAGTGGTCTGTTACTTTGGTCTCCAGGGCCCATTTGTTTTCATAAGACAGCTGTTATTTGACACTGAATGTGCAGTTACTGTAGGCTACACTGACCAAAAGGTACAATCCCTTCACACATACACACAGGCAAACACACACAAGCAGGGATACCGACATACACGCATGCATCCATATTCACACATATATATAATGCTATTGTGAGCCTTTAAGACACTGTCAGACCCATTTGGTTTCAAACTCAAACACACAGTACATACAAACAGATAAACACTAAGAATAAGAATAAGGATAACCAGAATAACACAAAGGTGTGACTGGCTGTTTTGCTACACGACAGGTCATCCAATCCAATAGAATTCGATCAACACTACCACAGTAATGTTTATTCAGTACCGTTGTTTACAAACCACTGCCAAACCAACACCATCCATCCTCACACACTCACAAACGCACAAATACCCCCACACACACACAGACACACACAGATGCACCCTAAAAGGGATGCGTCCCTTAAATTCTCACACAAAGCCTTTTACATGACACCTGACCTACCCCTGACCTGGACAAAGACAAAGACAAAGAACAGTCTGTCACACCGTCGAACACAACGTGACCCGCACAGTTTGTCACACAGGAAGACGCGTGCAGAGCCACAGAGTGACATCTCTTCACAGTGTGACACACAAACACAACACGACACGACCTTGACATACGTCCCGTGGCGTGTCACACACGCGTGCACAAGGTGTTCGACTCTAAAATCGCATGTCTGCTCGTGTTAGCATGTCTGCACCAAAGCCTCTGTTGATGTGTTTGCCAATGCGTGCCCTTTTCCCCCCTTTCTATTGGTGCGTATGTGTGCGCAATGACAGTTTGTTACCAAATTAAGGTATAGCCTTTCCGTTGTGCGTGTGCATGTGCATTTTTGTGTGTATGTGCATGAATGTTTACAGTCCGTGCCTTTCCGTTTGTGCATGTGCACGCTCGTGTCCGCATTTCTGTGTGCCTGCGCTTTTGTGTCGGTGCGTGTCACTGCGTCTTTGTCTTCATGCGTCCACTGCGCGTGTGTGTGTCTGTGCATGTGTTCCTACGTGTGTCTGCATGTCAGCTGTGTGTGTGTGTGTCTGTGCGCGTCCGCTGTGTGTGCGTGTGTGGTTTCACAGAGGAAGTCCTAGTCAGCCAGACAGAATTGGGTTTGAGTAGCAGGGCAGATGTGATTAAGGACTCAGTGTAATGAGATGTAGCCCCACAGCTGCTGCAGGTGGACGGCACTCCGCCACATCAGGGAAGTCTAACTAACGCCGGGCGCCACTACTTCCTGCCAGACAGGAAGAGGCAGGAAGAGACCAAACAAGTCTGTACTTTCCTCTCCTCACAGCACCACATGACAGAATCCTATTTCATTTCTACAGCTTCAAAGGCAGTTACGTCCCCTGTAAGTGGTACAATTCTGTATAGCCAGAGATTTTTTTGTCATTTGTGTTGTTTATTCTCTGTAGCCTTGAAACAATGACGATACGAATCATAATTTTATACTACATAGTGATTATTATCTTCTTCTTGTCGTTTACAAATTGTGTATAGGCACACTATACAAATAAGTATAGCTAGCAATCTGAATATGAATAGATGTGACTTATCCCTCACACTATCTTCTGGAACAATCCAAGCTGAAGCTTTTCATCCCGTCTCTTCACCCCGTGTCACTGTTGTCATCCGGTCATTATTTGCGAGCACTGGGCAGACCAAGCAAGTGTCAGCTCTGGATTGTATTGTGGGACTTCAGGGCAACGTTTGATGTTTCACACTACACACACATTTACACACACATCTAGGATCATCAGAGAGAGAGAGAGAGAGAAGGAGAGATATAGAGGGAAAGAGAGAGAGAGAGGGAGAGGGAGGGAGGGAGACAGAGAGAGAGAGAGAGAGAGAGAGAGAGAGAGAGAGAGAGAGAGAGAGAGAGAGAGAGGGGAGGGGAGGGGGGGCAAGGGAGAGAGCTGGATCAGCCATTCTCACACACCACCTCTGGGCCCAGATTAGAGGAACAATAGCCGGACCCTTCACTGCCTTCAATCCCTTCACACTGCCTGAAGAGCCCAAACACTGATAAGACACAGTCACTGACTGCAACAGCCTCCACAATGTGGCTTCTGCAACCACGGCATGTGTTTTCTGTCAACTGAGGCATCCTGCTGAGACACTGAAATGAGGTCATGTGACCAGACCAGGACAAAAACATTGAGCCTTACTTCAACATTTTGGGTCTGCAGTTCTTTAAAAGTGGCTTTACATGCACACACACATGTATATTTGAAGACTATTCAAAGCAGCTCTACTCTGTGCACTGTATCAGACAGCTTGTCTTGTCCCGGGCTTCATTGGAAGCCCAGACAGACACACTAAATCTTCCATGGTTTGACCTAGGTTGTCATTAACACATATTCCAAGTATGGATGAAATGGCATATTACCTGCGATCCACATTTGAGCTTGAATAAATCCGCCTAAAAAAAGCCATCTCTCCATCTCTCCGGATTCACCCCGGCTGCATGGCCATCGCTCTGCTCACGAGAAGGAGCCCCTCATCCACGGTGAGGATTTTTTACAAGACATTGATTGGCGCTCCCCAACTGCAGCACCAAGCAGTTGCCTCCCTGTGCATCTCCCTCTATGAACCCCTTGCGAGAACACATTGATTGGGGCACGTGGCGGATCAGCGCTGGGGCTTCACTGGTCGTCACGTATATGAAATGAAGAGCGTGTTGGGTGTGAGACTCATCAGTATGCTAGACATGAGCGTGATGAGCACGGTGTAGTGGACTTCCCAAGAGAGACTCGTGCCTGCCACACGTCCAGTACTGCAGTGGGTCAGGGTTAGGGCTCGCGCTCTCTCTGTCTGTGTCTCTCTCTCTCTCTATGTGTCTCTCTCTCTCTATCTGTGCGTCTCTCTCTCTCTCTGTCTCTCTCTGTCTCTCTCTCTCTCGGTGTCTCTCTCTCTCTCTCTTTGTGTGTCTCTCTCTCTCTCCTCCTCTGTAACTATCTCTATTTCTTTTAATCTCTCTCTCTTTTTGCCCCTCATTATCTCTGTCACTTTCTTCACCTCCCTCCCTTCCTGTTGCTCTACCCTTCTCTTCTTTCTTTTTCAATCGCTTCTTCTGTATCTGGCGATCCCTGTTTATGCTCATTCAGATCCCATGTCAACCTGTCTCTCTCACCCCTCCTCTCTCTATCCCCCTCTCTCTTCATTTCTCTGTCTAACTCACTTTGTTGCTTTGCCCAACCAAGGAGGGATGACAAAGCAAACAACATGATGAAACCAATCTTGATTTCAAGACCCCACGCTACAACACACAGTCCAAAGGGTGTAACAGACAGCGACAGCTCAATGCATTTTGATTGACTAGATATCAAGCCCCGTTCCATTTCTCAGCAACATTAACATCCCTTCAAACAGCTGAGGGGCGGAGCCTTTATCTTCCACAGCTTCATTTGTCAGACCCAAGCTGTAAGCCACGCACTCCAGCGGGGTCCCCTCAAACATCTCATAGGGCACAGAGCACATCATGTGGAAACCCCCACAATCCTCCCCTGCACACGAAATACACAGGCTTGTTATCCCCACCCCCCCAACCCCAACCCCCCCTCCGCCCCACCCTACCCACCCCTCACAAAAACAAAACACAACCAACTGGGATTCACGGTCACAGAGTTAATGCAATTTGTGTAATTCTCTTATCAGAAGCTCCAGTAGGCTTTCCCTCTCTGCACATCTTCTCTGTCTATCTTCTTGGCGTGATGCGTAGCGCGTGTGTGACTGGGTGAAGGAACAAGGCTCGAGAGAAGAGGAGGCTGAGAGCTTCAAAGGTGGATTCTTTAGAGAAGGAGACCAAGACTAACAGCAGGTTGACTCCTTGTTGCTACAGTAATATCAGACTAATCGTATGAGAAGCGAATAAAGAAATGTGTTTTGTGACTGTCACAAACAAAGACTTGACTAACCCTAACTCAAAGACAGGCACCTGTTTGCCTAAAGCATTTAGGATCGAGTTGGGCTGGTTTTCTCTGTGAACTGACCTGAGTCCTCCAGATCTCCCCAAACAGGAAGTTCAGGTTTAACCCTTTCAGGAACTCTTTTACCCCTGCAAGTTTTCTATAATCAATATGTTAAATAATGGCAGTATTGGTTTGGAGCAGGGAACAACAATGGATGTAACATCCATGACCAGTACTGACATGTGTGTCTGTCTGTCAGTGCTGTGAGGAGCTAGCTGACCTAACAGTGGATTACAGAGGTCAGGGATATAGCACACTGCACACAGCCTAATGGCTCATGGGTCAATAGACACAAATAGACAATATTGAGTATTTTTTGTTTAACTGCTTGATTTAGACGTAGAATGTAAAAAGCAATCCTTTTTTCCCCCCCTAGTTAAAGCCATGGGTCAATAATGACGACAGTGTCCTACAGTATGGATTGGTCTTATGAAGTAGAGATGGTCCTCCAATCCCCTCAGCCAATTTACAGTCTCTGCCAGGAAGGGTAGTCAAAAGAAAACTGCAGAAGCATCATCGGTGCTCTATTCTTGGTTGAGCTTATGTTCCGGAACAAGGTTCCGTACTGTAGAACCTCATTCAGACTCCCACGCTTCGGTATTCTTCCAGGGAATTCAAACTTGCTGCCCGACACATCTTTCCTCTATTTACCAATGATCCTCTACTCTGATCTACTCTGCTGTATACTTCTATTCTCCTGCACTTCTATTCCTCAGCAGTGGTGCAGAGTCAACGCGCTCCTGTTACAGCTGCGCGGTGATGGTGCGGCACAGAGCACCTCATGTTGAAGCGTTGATCTCACAGCGCTTCTCTGCAGATCTGTATGCAAGTAGCTCAGCTGGACTCGCACCCCTCTCCTCCCCCTCCCCGCGTGTCTCACTCCAAGGACAGACGGACGTGCGGGCGGGCGGACAGACGGTCAGACTCAGATGTCGTGCTCAGGCGCTGGAGCAGAGCGGCGAGCAGCTTATTCCGCGGCGCCTGGGAGCGGGACGCGTTTCAGCTTTGTTTACATCAACAGCCCCCAGGAGAAGGCCTCCGGGCTTAGCTTGACGAGATGAGGACCGCCTCTAGGACAAAGCAGGGCTGAGATTCGTCTCGCGTCGTCCAACCACGGAGCGTCGTCGTTTCGTTTTACAGCACCACGACCTGCAGTTATCTGTCTGACGGTGTCGTGTGTCCACAGCAAAGTGTTGGTCAGCAGTACGGCCCCTTCAGTAAGTGAATCATCCCCTGCAAAGTGTGTCTAAGCATGCATTCGCAGTCACACAACCAATCAGGAGTTTAATAATTAGCTTTAAAAAAAACAAACACTCTAGAGCAGAAGCTGAATGATGAAACGCGGGGAGATATAAAGGATTGGTTTGGAAAAACACTTAAATTAGCAGAATACAAATCATCTCAACGCTGGCTGCTACTGTCCCAAGACTGAGGTTCTGGGAGGTTCTGGGAGGTTCTGGGAGGTTCTGGGAGGCATGGTGCCAAGGATATGCCTTGGCAGAAACACTGGGCTGACAAGCGTCGCCTTGGCAACGTTTCAACGCTCTGACCCCTTCACACACAGCATGACATCGGCTCAGAATGCCTGGTTGAGCAGTATGATGCATTCAACAACACCGAAACCGCTGGGGAAACTCAGAGACAGACATGCAAAGAGATTTGACACATCCTTCTACACACCTATTTGTTACACCTACCTACTGATTAGGCATTAGGTCTTCAAAGGATGTCAACGCTGTTCCTTTGTGAGATAACCCATGAAAAACGTTTTCGAACCAAGACTCACATATGGATGGAGCCTTTCTCAGCTACTTCCTTGAGAGCTTAAAATACACGATCTCACATGAAGCACTACCATCACAATAGTCTATTCAATCAAGCAACCACTAAATATTCTAAATCCCTGAACAATCATCCAAGCTGACATCCCAATCCCTACAGTTAAGTAAATGTAATACCACTTTCAACACAAACATCCTATTGGGGATTATTTTCAACAGCTGAAGATGGCTTCTTGTTCCAATTATTACTGTATTTATGTTTCCACTAACTGTACGTCAAGTAGTCCAAATAACTAGATAATAGAAATGATTTGGCTTATACAATTAACTGAATGGGAATTCTGATTGGAGAACCTTGGGTCTCCAAAGATCCTTTCATCTCCTCTTTTATCGCAACCCTCTCATTCACCTTTCATATTTTGATGCAGTTGCCTCAAACACAAACACAGCAACCATTACAAAAAAACTAGCTTGTTGAATAATTTAACACTCAGCCCTGCATTGCTTCTCTCATCTCAGGGTCAGTTTTAGTTACATGCAAGTACAGTATACTGGGCTTGGGCCTGCGAAGAGTAGTCATGTTAGGATGCTCTGAGACCAAACAGACCCATGTTAGAGTATACAGTGCAGGAGGAACGGAGTTGAGCTGCTATACAGGAGAATACAGAGTGCCTTGCCTAGACTAGAGCATGCCTTTGGGAGTCAACATGCATACTTTTTACAACAGCATCAAGGAGTAAAGAGCTTTTAAATATAATGAAGAAACTGTACAGGCCTACAACATACAGCACTTGTATGTATGTTGCATTAGAAGTGAGGCTGGCTCAACAGGACGGTTATTTGACTCGGCTCTAAAAGTCACTTCACTTTCAACATGAAGTTGAATTCTTTATTAACTCAGAAAATAAAATGTGAATGATGGCTCCTTGATGCCATAAATACTTTTAAACTTTTATAACACTTTACATTCCAAAACCACAGATTGAAGTTTGTTACGAAACTTGGATTCTCAAACCCTGACATTATCCTTACTAACTACAAATTAACTACCAACTACCATTATATTTCTCCTACAGTAAGCTATACCAACAGGAAGTCAAGTCCTCCCAGAAATAATAGTAGTTATTACTGAATGACCTCAGTGGGACAGTTATCTCAGTGAGACCAAGTAGCAATTATGTAAGTATGAGATTGTGGTGGGTGGTGTATGTGTAGTAGGGAGGTGTGTGTGTAGTGTGGTGGTGTGTGTGTAGTGTGGTGGTGTGTGTGTAGTGGGGTGGTGTGTGTGTAGTGTGGTGGTGTGTGTGTCGTGGGGTGGTGTGTGTGTAGTGTGGTGGTGTGTGTGTAGTGGGGTGGGGTGGTGTGCGCTTCCAGCTCCCTCCTGCTACCTGAAAGAAGTAACTAAGGCTAGCTCAATATTAGCCTCCATTGTGGCTCCTTGCTAACGCTACATCCAGCAGCACACCATAATCACCCATTGTGGCTGTAGCCTACTGATTCCCATATCCTGTTAGCCTGGCATGGTCAACACTGAGCACCCATGGGAAATCAGGACTGATTGCATCACCCAGCTAAGAGGTGGAAGAACGGAAGAAAGATGAAGAGATATAGAGAGGGAAGAAATGGGGGGGGGGGGGGGGGGGGGGGGGCATTTTCAAGTGTATTGATATCCCCTGTTGTATTAAACCCGTTTGGTGGACATAGGTGAGTGAGCTTAACATCTGGAAATGAAACATCATTATGTGTGTGTGTGTGAGCGAGCGAGTAGGTGACTGACTGATGGACATAACAATATAATTGTTATTTATAATTTTAGGACAGTAACTACAGTATAAGCTCCGCACCAGCCATGGGCAGGATATTCCCCAGCCACAGTGTAACAAAATAGGCGAGGTGTGAAAGACAAGGAGGGTGCATTTTAGTTTAGGTCATTGTCAGCTATTTTACATCCACTTCATTTAATGAGCCTCAAGGTCCATTAACCACAGCCGATACACGCGAAAGGAAAATCATTGCAGAAAACAGCCTTTGGAGACCAACGTTACAGTTCAGGTCCTGACACATTTCAACTGACATTTTTTTCCCTCAACGCTGCAGCATGAACTAAAACCACAATATATGTTCCCTGGCAGTGTAGAACACGTCAAAGAGACATAATGACACGTGCATAAATGAACCTACTCAAAACAAGTGCATTTTCTCATGGCTTGCTTAATCTCACAAATTATCATGTTCTCATCAAATGTATATAAAACGAGCTAGACTGATGACACACGTCGTTGACACTGGTATATGTCTACAGAATTAAAGGAAAGGCTACTCACTCTTCTGGGCGGTCACATTGTTCGTTTCGTCAACTTGCAGTATTCCTCTCGAGTTGAACAGCGATACGGACAGCTGATTGTTACAGCATTATCGGGACAAAAGAGTCGAGAGCACTTGTAGGCTATGGGGAATGCGGTGCATGGTTCACATCGATCTAGTGAGATGCTCGCGCGCCGCCGATTTCCCTGAAAGAACGTAACGTAACGGTCCTGCTGAGGGATCGTGTTCGACAGAGGTCAAAGAGTACCCCAAAAGCGACGGTTACCTAGATACATGTCAGGACATACTCCATTGTGTTCTGCTGTTAGCCAGAATCCTCTTGCAGTAGATCTTCCCGTTTTAGCGTTGTCTGTAAACCTAAATAATACAATCCAGGAGAAATAAGTAGCTTAACCAAGCCAACAAGTTGTGTCGCAAGTTGCTTTATGCGAAAGGAGGAGTTAACTTGGAGGCGCTGCCCAAGCAGCAACGTTTTAGGCTACAGGTATGGTTTCTCTTCATGGGGTGAAATGTCTTAGCAAAAGACAACACTGAATATCCCTGTCGTTTGACAATATTAAGCTTTCTTTAGGTCTTCAATAATACTAACACAAGGTTCAAATACAGACAAGTAAGCTATTATAATTGATTTGCCGCCAATTACGTCTTGCCTCTAATCTCGTCACTGTCGAAATAAAGACACCGCCAACACTGGAGTGGCTCTTAGCCCTCCTCTTTATTGGAACTGGAGGGAGCTGTGCGGTCCAGAGATTATCAAGGCAGCTGTCCAAGGTGCTGACGCTGCCCAAGGTGCTGACGCTGTCCAAGGTGCTGAAAGCCTGCAAGCGGTGCTTTGTGCTACTGTGGACAATGGACGACTCACTCTTTCGCTTGCCAGATAAACTAAACAAACAGGGAGCAGCCTACTACTAGGCTACTAGTTCACTAAATACCACCTTACATCTACGTGGGGCTTATTGATCATCAGCATCTATTTGACAAAATTACTATGGCGGTAATAGAGTTGATCTATATATCTTTGATGAAACAAAATCTGAAATGTATTCTAGTTTTAGACTGTATGTACAGTGTTTTTTGTACCCAACAAACCTTTTTTGGATATTCGAAAACAAACAGGAGAGAATGTCATAATCTTGGAATGTGATACAAAGGGAAATGCTATCATTTTAAACCCAGAGAACCAGACGGTGTACAGTCCAGACCGAAGCGGAGGTCACTAAAGCACATAACCCAAGTGAAGGTTTATGAACATGCTGGACAAACAGTATCGATCTGGTTGAGATGTAAGGACTAGCTTTGAAATCCGATCTCCACGTGAAGTGCTGGGTCAGTCAGTTCTCCAGACATAGGGAGCGTTCTCTCTCCCAGTGACCGTACAGTGAGACGTGACCTTAAAGACCAAACGCTATGCATCAGCGCTGTCTGATGGTTATTAATGGGCCTCGGTTTGCCCATCGACTCTGATATTGCACAGATGCAAAAGGGTAAGATCAGCCTTGCATACAAGCAATCCATTTAAACTAACGAGTATTCGGGCAACCGGCTTGCTCGCTCAAATTCCACTCCCCTAGCAACTGATGATTCAGTGAAATGGAGGCAGTAAAATGTACAAGTAAATGTTATTTGCTAAAGGGACTTGATGGATAGGTCTATTAGAGAATACGGTTTAGATAGTTTGTTCCTACTAAGAGGACTCCACACAAACGATGAAACACAGGCGGGAACAACCCCTGCTTTTAAACAGCAGTCAAGACAAAGAGTGTGCCCCTGTCGGCAACACCTAGGTAGCTAGCACGAGTGGCTGCCACGTCCTCCATCCAAACCTTTTTCTGTCTTCTATTTTGTTGTAGTTTTTCCCCCCCCCACAGGGGTCAGAGGGTGGGGTGTTAAAAGGCAGACTGACACAGAGCTATCCAGATGGATCATCTAGAGTCGTGGGGGTTGGAGTGGGGTGCGGTACACTGTTTGCGGTTCGCCACTGTTAGATCTGGTGCTGAAGGACGCTGGCCTATCTCCAGCGTTATCTACGACTCTCCCCTGAACAGACCCCGTGATGAGATCCTGGGGCGGAATCCGTCGCATCTCCATGGCAACCGTCAGCTTCCGGCTGAGTGAGAGGTTTGTGTGCGCGGGTCAGCTCAGAGCTAATGTCATTTCCTGTACGGCTGGACGCTCTCACTTACATGATGGCTATCTGGACCCACCCCAAGACTGGTACTACGTACTGTACCTTGCACATTTTCTCTCTTTCTCTCTGACCGAGGGAGAGGCAGACATGGTGCTGTAAAAGAATCATTCATCACTTTACCATTTCATTCAAACAGAGCAGAGTGACTGAGATATACAGTCTGGTGTGTTTTTGACAAAGGGTTGAATGTTATGTTTAAGGGGACAATCTTCATATTGTACTGTTCTGTATGACCAGAGTCTATGCAGGAGACTTCATTAAATAACCTACACCATCAATATCCTCCTCAATAGCCTTCCCCTGCTGGACCACGGACGACTAAGAATAGTCTTGGTAACTTATGAATAATGCTCAATTCTTTTTATGCAAAACCACTCACCACATATTATTGAGACTGACACGAGGATATGAAGATGCAGAATGTGTAAGGGGACTAAATTACCTCAGGGACGGCTGAGAGGAGAATGGGAGATGATTGATCATGACTAAGCATTGTGCCGGCCTCACTGTAAGTGTATCCATCCGTCAGGTGATCCACCGTCTCCGCTCCGCCAGTGGCTAAACCACACACACACATACACACAACCACACACACACACACACACACACACAGATTAGACCCAAACCACTAAGGGGTGACATTAGCTATGAGGATCAATCCTTCTTTGAGTCAACAGTACATTTTCAGATGCCTCAACCCACATCTGTAAATAAGATGGGAGTCGATTTATTGTCTTGCATTGGGGACTATTCTACTGATAAGGTTGTCAAGTATATCCCATATATCGTTTTTACATCACACCAATGCCAAAATAGATATCATTCCAATGTTCTAGAACCAATCATGTTCCTGCTTACATGTGGGCGTATCTGCATATCTATTATAAGAGCTGTCGTAAATAAGCTTTAATGGAACTGTCGTCTTGTGCCAACACATATTAACAGTGCTTCAATTCCAAATTGAGCTGACAGCTAATTGTGGTAACCTAATGGCACAACATCTATCTTAGCAAATACACTAGGACAAATTAAAATTATACCAATGTATAATACACAATGTATGTTTTTTATATCTGCATGTTGTTGACAGGCAGGTATAGAACCAACAGACCCTATTGAGGGGAAAGTGTAAATATTCCAGTCCTCTTTCTCTTCAACACCCCCCGCCCCCCATATCACAGTCATAGCCCCCTAAACATGAGCTAAACATGCCTATTCCATAATACTCTAGTTCAGTGGTTGAACTCCCATTCAGCTTCGACCACAAAAAGAGGGAGGGTTCCGTCCTGTTCCAGCCCATCCCTTCCGGCCAGCGAAGCTCCCCTTCATCAGGCTGAGCTGGAGGACTCTGTCCCCTGGGCCCCGTTCAAGGCCTGCATTAATTCACACAGCCATAAATTCTCCCTGAGAGGCCGGGGACGTGGCTGCCCGGTCTGGCCCCCATCCCCCAGGCGTGTGAGGCTTACCGCTCCCCTTCCTGCTGGAGTCTCCAAGGGGCCTCTCTGGGACTGACTTATGGCTCGATAGGTGGGGCTTCTGTCAGCGGGAGGTTTTAAGAGGCAGCTGTAAAGGACCGTTTCCTCAGACACAGATTAAGCGTGACCCAACACTAGAGAGCCAGGGGGGGGCAGCTTTCGTTGATTGCATCTCGTTGTTTCAAGATTTTGTTTTTGTAAATGTTAAGGGATACTGTTGAGGGAATATTGGTTGGGTTGGTGGTATACTATTAGCCTGGTCCTAACCAGACTCTCGTACATTTCATTTTTGACAGAGTCTGGGCTCGCTCCATGGACAAGCGTTAAGTTCCTAGAAGGTGCGTACTCTGTTGAAGTTTAAAACTATTGGATCAGCCCAGAGCCACTCTGGATCTGCCATAAGCAATCGCTAGTGTTCGCCTTAGCCAACTCCTTCACCACTAACGGAGCTAGCTGGAAAATCGAACAAACCCCGTGGGGATCAAGAATTGTTCTTGCTCCAGCTTTAACTTCTGGATATTCGGCAGCGTTGCCACAAAGGACCGAATGGCTTCGCTCGCATCTTTGTCCGGCACCATTACGGAACTACAACTCGAACTAGCGCACAACCTCGACGTCATCGTTCTCAGCCACTCCCTCTGTTCGCTGATTGGACCGGTTTACCGGAGACATCTGACTAATATACCTTAAGCCCAAATGCAGTACAGAAGCAAAATGAAAATTGAGCGGAAGTACGTAGGAGGGCAGAGCCAGGCTAGTATACCATGCCTCTATTCTGGAAGCATCTGGTGCAACTAGGAAATCTTTAATTATTGCAGTCCATACAATGAATGACACTGAAGTACAACTGAATGCCTCTGGGTATTTTAGGCCTCAAAATGAAAGTGACTAGCTTCTCACTGGCTCCAGTTCATTTGTTCCTCAAATTCAGTAGCGGAGATAAGACTTTCAAAGGATGAAAATACCAAGGCCTTTCTTTTTCATGAATTATGCCGTGCAGCCTTCGCTGACTATACATACACACACTCACATAACTTCAATATATTCGTATGCATCTTGATGAACTCAACTAAAGAACTGAGGATCTGCAAATTAGAATTCTGCAGCCACGATACAGAGACAGGCGAACGGAAGGGCACAATCGAGCAGATGCACTGAGAAAATACCATGTGGTTGTGTGTCATGTCAGCACTGTATGTATAGTACAACGCATTTCTATAGACCTGCAAGACCTTTGGAAAGTATTCAACCCCCTTTTACATCCATCACCTTTTGATGTCTCACAGGCCTTCTGACTGCAAAGCCTGCTCTGCCTTTCAGGATTCTAATGGTAAGGATGAAGCCTGGAAGGTCAAATGATCAGCTGTATGTACACTCTCTGATGCTATATCTGGTCGGAGCTGATAACACCCAAGTTTCTGGGGCTAATAGGGTTTCGCTGCAGCTCGGCCCCCTCCCTCTGAGCTTAAATGAAGCATTGGCTCCGAGTTCTCCCCAGCTAAAGCCAGCTAAATGACCAGGCCCACTGGAGCAAGCCTCATTAAGACCCGTAAGAAAAGACTAATTGGCTAAACGATCTGAGGTCAGAGCCCAGCGAGTGAATATCCAAAAGACACGCAGCGTGGGGCGCAAACCTCCCAGCCATGTGATCTGCACCCAGATACGGCCTGCTGGTTTTCTAAATCCTTTTCTTATGTTTTCCCTGTTTCTATATTTATAACCCTCCTCCCCCCCCCCCCCAAATGGAACGTTTTGCTATTTCGTATGGAGGGACGGGGGGAAGGGGGGGGACGCAGGAGAGGGGGAACACGGCGAGCGGAGGGGCGATTTAGTGAGGTAAAAACCGCCTCGGCTCTCCACGGCTCGGTGAACAGCTCCGGCTGATGAGGACTTACGTAAGCGGGGGCCCGGCTACTAACCGAGGTTGTTTTATTTATCGTTCCTGCGTTGTTATCGTAGCTTTCGGTTTGACTCGCTGTCACGCCGGCGTGGAGGCGTGAGCACGGCGGCGGTCCTGATCTGTTGTGACGCGGCGCCGCGAGTGAGAGAGCAGCACCAGCGAGGACGCATGGACTCAACAGGACGGCGGCGGATTAAAAAGGATGAGTCAGTGGGGTTGGTAGGACAGACTGCCATTGTGGCCGGGTCAGAGAGACGTCTCTGTCAGAGAGGGTAGAGGGGCGAGGGCCTGAGGAAGCCTGGAGGAACATGACAAACACTGCAAAACGACAAGATGGAGGTTGTAAAATGAAGACGATTCTCATGTTTACAAAATAGGCAAAACAAAACAGTTCTCAGAAAGTTAAGGGCTTCACAGCTGAAGGTATACAATGAGATGTGTGTAAAAAAAAAAAAAAAACTACGGCTGTCCTTTTCTTAGTTGTTTCTGAACGTACAATTTGAAAAAAAGATTTATTCTCAAACCACTGAACAATGAACACAAACACGTATTGTAATCAGTTCTACGAGTCTCCGATCATTCGGAAACACACAAGCTTTCCAGCTTTCCGAACAGGTCTCATGGCGTGGCTCAGACTAGCCGAGTCTCCCAAACAGAGGGAAGATGAATTTGGTGGGCGAGCGGACAGGAGTGAAGGGCAGACCTGGAGAGAGAAAAACCATCAGTCTTAAAGCGTGACTGTCATCAGAACATAATATACCTTAGATTTAGTCATTTTTTAGCAGTAGGAGCTCAAATGTATAAGTACAGTAGGAACACATACATGACTGAATAATGACAGGATACATTAACCGATAATAAGGCAACGGCTGATCTACTGAGTGTGATAAACAAAGCACGTAAGAAATCTCCTTTCTTCCACTTTCTGAAGGTGTTGCTCCAGATAAACACGAGACGATCAGAATGAACGGTGTGAATCTGTGACTGGGAAAGAGAGCAATGAACAATGTCATTTAAACAACCTTTAGCTGTGTTTTTGGTGTGCCAAGTGGGTGGTGCTCTCTTTGCGTCTGAACTGGAAACACTGCGATTTCAGGGGTGTATCAATATCAAGGCCAATGCAATGAAAGAACACAACTGAGGCAGACAGCTATTGGAACAGGTCTAATTGAATCCACGTCAGTTCATCAGCGCAGGACTATCAAACACTGGGGCCGCAGCACTGAAAACAATACACCCCGTATGCATCCATGGCACAGGCTAATTTCATTTCGGTTTTGCTATAGCGTCATTAACGCAAAAACCCCTGTGCATGTCTATGGAAGTGTGTGAAGTGTGCGTTTGCCTGTGTGTTGGGTGTTTGCGTGTGTATGCGTGGGTGTGCGTGATGGCATTACCGTAATAGCAGCTCTGAGACTCCATCAGTTCAGGGGTGTGGAGGCTGAGAGTCCTGATGCTGGAGGGCTGGGGGGCTGGGAGGCTGGAGGGCTGGGGGTCTGGGAGGCTGGAGGGCTGGGGGGCTGGGAGGCTGGAGGGCTGGGGGGCTGGGAGGCTGGAGGGCTGGGGGGCTGGGAGGCTGGAGGGCTGGGGGGCTAGCACGAGGGCCGGGCTCAGCTGCAACAGGGCGAGCAACAACAAGTGAGCAAGGAATCCTGGGTAGGAGCATCACTGCTCTTTGAGGAGCTAGCTCCATCCGAACTAAATTCCAGGTGAAAGGCAGGGGAATAGAAAACAGGAAACCACATTTCCATGGTTGGAACATTTGTATTTGAACATAGTCCAGTCCCTTTTTTCTCCTACACGCTTGTGCATAATGACTTTGCAAGTAAAAAAAAACACATGGGGTGAAAATTGCTTTCATTCTCTTCCAATTACTAAACAATTAAGTCTGCTTTGCCGTGGGGTTTCCCGGGAGACTGGGCAGGGGTAAAGGCCTGATGAGTGACAAACAAGCCAACAGGACATGAGATTAACTCAACTTGACACACACCCCAACAACAGGCTCCAGCTGCTTTCCCAAACATTAGGAACTCTATGGGACCAACAGCAGCTGTTTGGTAGCCAGTGTGCCTACTAGGCATGTGGCCAGAAAACAAGGCCAAAACTGTTATGTTTGGAATGTGGCTGGCTTGTTGATTGGACCGCGTTCATGTAGTAGCTTGGATGGTGTTGTTTTTCTCTCCATTAACACCTAATAAACGTATTGGCTCACATTTATATTCATACAAAATTCCCAAACGACACCAGCAACTTGAGAGGCTTGCACACACCTGACCATACTTGTTTTATATTATATATATATCAATCAAATGTTATGGTTTAGAATATTGAATTTGATGCATTTTGAACAGTATTCGTTTTCCAGATGACAAATAAATGTAATCACCTTTTAAATGTAAAAACCTGAATAAATGATACGCAATGATTATCTGATCGCAACACAAAAGACGTGCTAAGCTCTGGTCAGCAAGTTTGTAATATGTAAATGGCTTGCTACAAAGCAAGTGTAATCCACAGAGATCACACTCACTGATTACACCCACAGTGAGGTCAGGCTTCTCTCAAGCTTGCATCACATTACATTAACACGACCGTATCTAAGATTTAAGCTGACGTTTAACGCATGTCAGTACCTCGGCTGCGTCTCTATGGTAACTAGGTTTGGTCTTGGGCTGTAAATGCATACATTACATTTGTATTTATTTAATAGATGCTTTTATCCAAAGCAATAGTGCATATAGAAAGTCAAGTACAGTTATGTGCAGTATTTCTGTGGTTAGAGTCAAGTGTTTACTTGCTGCATTGCTAAGTAGCCACATCTCAGCTTACAGGCACGATAAAAAAATACAAAAAGATTACTAACTACGGTGCAACAATTACATCTACAATTGCTTACGTTAACAGCAACAATAAAATGTATTCTAGTAGCAAGCTAAATAATGTATGGTGAATAAATATAATCATACTGCAGTGCAGTAACACATTTAAATTCCTCAACTGCAGTCGTACAATTACGTCTCGATTCAACTTAGTTGTTAGTCGTTTAGCACAGGGCGGTGGCCCCTCCCTGCTCCCCCCCTCACCTCTCTGGGATCGGGGTCCGGTGTCCAGGCCTGGTCCCAGACGCTGCAGCACAGGGCTGGCTCCTCCCTCCTCAGCGTCTCAAACTGGTCCAGCTTGTAATCCTGGAGGGAGTCAAACCCATGAGGCATTACAAAAGAACCAGAACGTTCCGGAGCGTTCAAGCACTCGTCTGTTGATGCACCTCAATACTCTCAGAGAAGGGATTTGTACTGTATGCACATTCAGGAAGGTTACTGTTGAAGGTAGGGGCTCACTGTGATGACTGTACAGCGGAAGTCTACTCAATACCACTTGTGTCTGCTCAGAGAGGTGTGAGAGGTCAGGGGTCATACCTGGACCTGGGAAGTCAGTTCCTTAAAGACCTCCAGTTCTGGAAGGTCGTCAAGATCAGGATAAGGAGCCTGAAAATCAGTTATTTGCATAAACCTTTCTTTTTACTAAGCATACAAATAGCAAAGGAATTCATATGATTACTGGTAATGACACCCTAAATGATGAGTTCATCGAGCAGATGCTTTTATCCTAGGAGACAAGGGAGGATTTGAACCTTGGATCTGGTGCCGCTCCAACCACTGAGCTATGCCCATCCTGAATAACCAATACAACTGAATATATTGGATCAATTCAACAGCAGCTCCACTGGGTAGCTTTTCTCTCTTCAGTGGACCCAGGATCAGGATTCTGAAATGCATGTGCTGAACAGGCCCAAGGCCAGAGTTCTCCCCTCTCAGAACGTGGCTCTGCTCTCAACACAGCTCCAAACTGCCCCGAGTCATCCTTCCCGTTTCTGTAGAACAAGTTTAACTGCCTCTCTCTCTCTCTCTCCCCCCCCCCCCTCCTCCTCCTCCTCCCCCTGTCTTTGACGTGCGCCTGGACACTAGTAATTCACCCAGGAGAGGGTGGGGCTCAGAGCTCCAGGGAGACAGAGCGGGAGCTAAGGGCTGCAGCAGTGGCAGCTAGGCTAGCAGGGTAGGAGAGAGAAAATTATGGAATGGGGGGGGGAACACAGAATGAAAATGAAGAGGAACAAGAGGGAGAGTGGGTGAAGGAGAGAAGAGGGAGGGTTTTACCTTCAGCGGTGGGGAGGGAGAGGGCCTGGGTTGTGGAGTTGTGGGGGTGTCGAGGCTGGGCTCTGTTGGGCACGGCTCGTCCTCTATCTCCATCCCTTCGTCAAACACGCCCTCCCCGAGGTACAGGGTCACGGGGTTCAACTGGCCACAGTGCTGACACGGACAAAACAAAAGGACTCAGAGTGAGCAACATAGAACTCAACTGTCACTGGATGCAAAACATACGTGTGCGTATATGCGTGTGTGTATGTGTGCATGTGTGTGTGTGTATAAACGGTATATGTGAAAGTGTGCGTGTATATAAAGTGGATGTGTGTAAGTGTGTCTAAACAGTGCGAGCGTGTGTGTGTGTGTGTGTGTGAGAGGCTGACCGCGGCGCTGGCAGAGGAGCTGCAGTGGAGGCCGTGGCCCTGGTCCTGCAGGGCGCTGTGCACATACACGTCCTCCTCCGTGTGCGTGTCGCACAGGAACAGCTGCAGGAAGTCCTGCTGGTAGCTGTGGAGGGCGGCCACCAGGGTGCGCTCACAGCACAGCTTCTGGAAGGAGCCGGTGGCCTCGGCGCTCCACTCGGCCTGGGCGACCGGGTGGACCAGGAAGCGGCGGTAGCATTAGCAGCAGGAAGTGGGACGTTTAGCGACAAACTGCTCATCAGCCTTTGAGGGTGGGAGATTCTTTGATGGAAGATAAGTACTTACTCTGATAGGCTTGACTCCAACTAGACATGAGGGGACCGCTTGTGCTGGGAGCTCAGAATAACAAGACCTAGTAAGCACAACAGGATACAAGAAGGGCAACCACATGTGATTGTCCAGGAGCATGAAATCAACGGTCTGCGGATAATCTGACACTAAGGTGTCACGCAACATACATACAGACCCTATCGGTTAAATCATCCTAAGGCTTGAGACGCCTAGGGAGAAGAGGTTTGGTCTACTAAACATGGATCGGGTTCCTACTTGAGGAACTTGAGGCTGGCGCGGTCCACGCTGGTGAGGTCTCCAAAGTCCACGTAGTAGACCTCGACCTGGGTGTCGCTGAGCACGCGGTGGACGACCACGCGGTAGAACCACATGTTCCTGGGCGCCACGCAGCACGCCTGGCCCCGCCGTACGTAGCGAGGGGGGAGGCGGTAGCGCTCCGACACCTTGGGACAGGTGTAGCAGCTCCTGGAGAAGGAGGAGGAGGGAGGGAACAAGGGGGTGAGGAAGGGAGGGAACGAATGGGTGAGGAGGGAGATGTGAAAAGGTGGAGAAGGAAAGGAAGGAAGGGGTTTGGTGAGACAGACGTCGAGAGATTGGTCTTATATAATCTGAGCAAAGAAGAGTTCAAAAATCTGATCGTCAAAAATGACCCGACCAGAACATTCCCCCCCCCCCCCCTCGCACTCCCTTCTCTCATCCCCCTGAGCGGTGCTCGTGGAGTCACCTCATCTCGATCATCATGTTCTCCAGGGCGCGGGTCTCCTGGTTCTCGTCGAAGCGCAGGTAGAAGTGGCTCGGCGACTCCACCCGCTCCACCAGCACGGGCACCAGGGCCCGGGGGCTTCTGCGGGTGGGCGCCCGCAAGCGCTGTCCGCGCAGGGCGTCGGGGGGCACCCGCGCCTCGCCACCCATGATTACCCGCATGGTGGGGTACGGATCTGCCGCCTAGGAGCACGCACACACACACAAAAGGTTTAGGGGTGTGGGCCAAGAACACAGCACCACCATGGTAAAAATAGAAACACTTCTATGAAAACAGAAACAATCATGCATGTGCACACCTCCGTAGGTCAAAACATGGTGCAAAAAAATTAATTAAAATAAAGGAATTCGACCCGACGACATCAACTTTCAGTTCTTCCCTCTGTTGCCCTGAGAGACAGAGGCTCCGGCACGCCCATCGAGAGCAGGTAAGGCTCACCTGGTGGTAGGTTTTGTTGGTGCCAAGCGCCTTGTCAGACCCTGGGGGGTCATCGTCCTCGGCAACAGGGTCACTCTCTGGGCCTTCCCAGGGGGACTCCTTGCAGCTGAGGTAGTACCCTGCTCTGGATGGGTTGAGACCCTGCCCACTCTCCTCTCCACCAGGACGGCTGGGCTCTGACACACCAGGACAAACACACAAACACACAGAGAAGCTGAGTGACACGTTCAACCCATTTAAACATACTTCGCTCGATGGGCAAATGTATCCAACCCACACCAGCATGACCTGACTAAACACTCAAGCTCCTTCCACTGTCATCTATGACGTTTGATCCCACAAACGATTGGAATCTAAAGATTCACATAGGACGGCAAGGCGTCCACTACTAGACTAGCTGACCTGGCTGGGATTGGCTGGTGTGTTTGATGTCCGTGACCATCCAGCGGACCCCCTCGCCCTCCTTCACGGGTTTGAGGTGGAGCGTGTCGTTCAGAGCGCCCGCCATCTCCGTCACGCTCAGGAAGCCACTCTGGATCACGGGTAGCTCCTCCCCAAACGCCCTCTGAGGACAGGGGTCAGGGGTCAAGGTCAAAGACAGAGGTCAAGTTCAGCTGAGGAAACCAATGTAGAGACTCACAACTGAAACACCATCATTGTACATTAACAAACAGTACATTTTACCTTGTATTCTGAAGGGATATCATGTACAGATATCCCTTCACTGTTCTGACTGACCACCTGCAAAAAAAGTTACAGGTCTATTTTAGGATTCTAATATTAGAATCGCCATCATTGCTATGATGATGTACGACTTGAGCGTTCAATGGATGTCAGGTCAGACGTACGGTTGCATCTGGAAACAGTCTCCTGCCCCCCCATCCTTCATCCAGACTGATGTGAGAAAACAGAAAAATCACAGCAGCATGTTCCCCAAGGCTTCCCATAAGATTGCCTTCACCGGTGCTTGCTTCCAAACATCAATCAGGATGAAGGGGCAGATCGGTGATACACTTCCTTCTGTGTGTGCTTATGTGTGCAGATGGACTTGGGTATGTCTGTATACATGTGTGTGTGTGTGTGTGTGTGTAGACGGACCTGTCGGAGCCTGGTCTTCAGCTGGGAGCTGACTGTGCCTGCATGTCCATTCTCCAGGATGCATTGCTGCATTTCCTTCTCAAGCTGAAGTTGCCAACGAAAAATACAAATCATGGAATCAACTGGCAGGCAGGCAGAGCTGGATGGCAGACCCGAGTCATGTAGAATGACACATTCATCATAAACGGTATACTAAAATGGATTTATAAACCGTAAATCCATCTATGTATGCCTGTCAATCTATCTGTTTTTCACTCAGTCCAACAATGCATTTTAGTAAAAGCAAAAGGCGACCTTGATGATGCACTCCTGAAACAGCTGGTCCCCACAGGGAGGCTGGGGCTCAGGTGTGGTGGGCTCCATGTGCTGGCCTCTCTCTGTGGCCCCTGGGCCGTGCTGGCCCCTCTTTGTGGCCCCTGGGCTGTGCTGGCCCCTCTCTGTGGCCCCTGGGCTGTGCTGGCCCCTCTCTGTGGCCCCTGGGCTGTGCTGGCTCGTCACTGTGGGCCCTGGGCAGGGGCTTGTGGTGACCGGGGGCTTGGAGAGACACGCCACATGGTTCTGAGCGCTCGGCGGCCTGGGGCTGTCCACTGGAGCTGAAAGGAGGAGGCAGATGGAAATGATGACCTCTTGACCTGCAGTCAAATGCTTTACTGCAGAGTGTGACCATATATATTTATAGATTACCACAAATGTGAGCATACTTCACTTTTAATATATGTATTATAGAATTTGACATTGCGGGCGGCCGCTCAGGAACTGCCTAAATTCAACAGTTGACAGTTTCATAAAAAAATAACATCGCTCGAGTTCAGTTTACCCGTGGAAGAAACACATTTTAGAAGCTGGAAAGATGTATAAACCTTCCATCTGTGTTTTCAGTCTGCGACTATTCCTTCAGACTCAACATAAACATATAACGTCGGCTGTGGACCCCACATTCCAACGAAAATCACCGACCCACCTTGCGAATTCACCGCTGGCCTCACGGCCGCCTCAATTGTCATGGTGGGCTTGGATGGCTTCAGGGAAGGCGTCGTCGCCGGCTGGGTCCTGAGCCGGGGCGTGAACGGCGGCTGCCCCTTCAGGCTCAGCACGGAGCCCGTCCGGCCCTGCTGGACCGCCACCATGTCCCCCGCAGCCCCCAGCATCTCCGCGACGGAGTAGAAGCCGTAGTTGGTGACACGCAGCGGCTGGCCGAAGCAGCGGGCGAAGGAAGCCTCAAGCGCCGACAGGCTGATGGGCCCCTGGGAGAGCAGCACGCGGAGCTGGGCGCGGAGCTGGGCGGGGAGGGCCGGTGGAGCCCATCCCCGCCTGGGCAGCACCATGGGGGTGATGGGACCAGAGCGGTGGAGGTAGCGGGGGGAGAAGAAGGCCATGCCGCCCTTTCGGTTGGAGGTCTTGCCTTTGGCGACGCGCTGCCTGGCCACCAGCTCTTCAATGCCTCGGGTGCTCTCGTCTGAAATAGCTGTTATGGGAAAAGGAATGGAATGAGAGGAAGGGGGGGAGAGAAAAAAAAAAAGAGGAAGACATGACGTCATACATGAAGTGTACAGTTTGGTAAATACTGCAGAGTAACAGTCAACCGGGTGATCTTGCCTTTTAACACCAAGCTGCCATCTGCCAGGTAGTCCAAGGCAACCACATCTGGCATCTCCCTGACCATGTCCAGCACGTTGCGGAACCCAAGGGACCTCAGAGGAAGTGGATGGCCAACCATGTTGGCATAATCCCGTTTCAGTTGGTCGGAGGCTAGGCCCATTTTAGCCGACATAAGGAGAGAGCGCACATCTTTCTTCAGCTCTGCGAGCATCTGTTCTTGGGTCATCCTTTCTATCAACTTCAAATCCTGTCAACACGTTTGGAGAAATGATCTGTCTCGGAAGAGATGGGGCATCAATTTTGATGATTTACTGGGGGAGGGAGGGAGGGGGGGGGGGGGTCGTTGAAGAGTTAATAAAAAGGGTTAGAATGGATGAACGCATGCATTTACAAAGATAAATTGTGACTGAGGACATAACATGTAACTTTACAAAAACAAAGCATGCTCTCTATGGATGTGTGAGGAAGATGGCTAGCTGGGTCAACAACTTCAGTATAATTAGCCAGCTAGCTACAGATAATTAACTTTGTGATTTAAAAAAACTGACCCAACAGGCCGACTGACCATTGAAACGAATATGAATAATTTGCCCATTTCCAAATGAATCTATTTGCTGTCTCTGAATTCAGAATAAGCCATGGCTATAGTACCTGCATAGATAAATACATTTAACATAAAAGGCTGAAACTGGACTGAGTGTAGCTAGTTTACAGGCTAGCTAACAACCCCAGATTTGTATTGCGTTTCATTCTTTTAGATCGGTCGTAGCTGGGTTAGCTTCCCTTCAAAAATAATGCACGGTTAAAAAGTACTTAGACTATTACTAGTACTTAGTCTGTAATGAACTTACCAAACTATGTATTCAATTTCCAGTAAGGTTTATATAGATAACGTTTAAGTGTGAATTAATTTAAACATGATATCCCCAAAGCAGGTGCACGTGCACTTTCAGTAACTGGTTCACTTAGTGACGTCATCATCAAGTATATGCAGTTGATAGGAAATAATAATAAAAAGCTTTCTAAAAGTAGGCTGAGGTTAGGGCTTTGGGCAAAATTATCACACATTGATATAATACAAATCTGTAAGTACTCAGCTCTGCGCTAATTAATGTTTGGGCACCTTCAGCAATCCATGTGTACTCATAAAATATGTCGGTGTAATTAAGGCCATAACAAGAGTCAATGATTTGTTTCGCAAAGAAAATGTGGGTCAAAGACTTAATTTACAATTTAATTAAATTGTGTAAGGGAGAATGTGTATCTTTCCTGTATTTAAAACAGAGGAACCCTGACATCAGCACTTTGTAAGAGATCAATGTCTGAGTCTGCACGTTCATTAAAGAGGCACTGAACGACTCCCTAAAAGTAACTGCGTCATTGCCTGTGGGACATCACTTTAACATTCCCCAGATTTACAAGAAGACCGCTGCTAAAATTACTAAATGTCAAACATACTAAATACAAAAAATGTAAAGCAACAGGTTTCGTTATTGTAATTTGTCCCTCGGGAAATGTGTCAACTAGATAAAATCCTAACCTCTTAACTACGTTACACTTGGTTGCATCACACAGTTTAAAGTACTTTTAGCTTCTCATTCTGTCTTGTTTGGTTGTGCGCGTTTGAGTGTTTGGTGCTGAAGTTCCTCCCTCCAGCTTCACTTCCGGTGTACACTCCCTCCCCTTTCTCTTTCCCAGAAAAGAGCTTCCTCAAAGACAAGGTCATGGAGGTCCCAACCAACACTTTGCATAGTTGCAAAGCAACTATATCTGCTACTACAACTACTACAGCCACTGGAGCTTCCACCAGTTCAATGCTTCTTACCGATGAGAGTCCACGTGCGATGGAGAAAAAAACAGAGCCTGTCTCGGCCTCGGCCCCTACTTCGCCTCATCACTCCTCCAAAGCTGGCAAGGCAGCGAGGAGGGAGCCCTCCCCCGCCTCAAGGGGTCACCGTCCCAGGGCCAACAAGACGGTGAGACTGACGGAGTCCCGTGAGAGAAAAGACAGGAAGAAGAAGGTGACTCTGGAGATCGAGGGAGCGAAGGCAGAGGACGAGGAGGACGGGGCAGTGAAGTCCAGCTCCACAGTGAAGTCCAGCTCCACAGTGGTGGATGTGGACGCTGTGAGAGAGGACGACAGGGCCGGGGAGAGTGAGGAATCGTTGGGGCTGCTGCTGGAGAGTGGGTGGCAGGAGGAAGGTGAGATCCAGAGATGGAATCGAAGTTAAACTGAGCATCTATGGGGTGAACATAACACGCATGAGGTCAAATTGGAATGTTTCACACCACGTCTCACCAGGTGTGAAAACGAGGAATCTAGGCTTGTGTGAGTGGCTGCTCATGGTGCTGGCGTTGACCCTGGTTCTCCTCTTCCTACCCCTCTCCATCTGGTTCTGTGTCAAGGTAATGCATTTATTTCCAGTTGAATTCACATTCATTTTGGTGAATGAAGATTAATTTTCACATTGAAACTGTATCAAGCTTCTCTGTGCATTATTTCCAAGGTGTTGATGGACAGTGTGTGTGTGTGTGTCTGTCTGTGTGTTGATTGACAGGTAGTGAGAGAGCATGAGCGAGCTGTGATCTTCAGACTGGGTCACTTACTGCAAGGCCGACCCAGAGGACCTGGTCTGAGTTTTGTTCTACGAATCATTTATTTCAGTGTTATTTGTCTGATCAGATCATTGAGGTCTTATAAAGACAATTTCAGGTTATGAGACAATTAACAGCAGATCAACGAGTATGGACTGTTTTACTCTCTCAAGGTCTTCTTTTCTACCTCCCATTCCTGGACGTTTTCCAGAGAGTAGACATTCGACTGAAAATGCTCAAGGTCCCACCTCACACAGTACGGTAACTCCTTTGACAAGCCAAGACCAAAACACAACACACCATCAAATATTCCGATTAAATTCCTCAGAGCATAGAAAAGGCATGAATATTTGACTGATGTCAAAGTAAATTGTATGTGTGCATTTCACAAGCATGTGCAGTACTTAGTGTGGGCCACAGAACATGCACGGTAAATGTTTGCTGTGATAGAAATATGATGGATAGATATGCTTTGCAAACTAAATGGGCTACATGGCTGTGGAAATGTATGAAGCATTGCACTAATCAAATGGATCTAGGTGGTGACTAAGGACCTGGTGAGCACAGAACTGGGCGCGGTGGTTTACTACCGGATAGAGAACGTGGTTCTGTGCTCCACAGCCCTGTCTGGTCTGACCACCATGCTGCAGGCTGTGGCCCAGGTGGCACTCAGAGATGTGCTGGCCCATCACAACTTCACCCAGGTGCTCCTGGACAGGAAGAGGATAAGCCGGGAGATCCAGGTTTGATGTGTGGTCTCATCTTTAGTGTACAGTGCAGAGGGTCAGAGTTAGTACATGTAAATCCTTTCCATACGCCGTACTATGTTAGAAGAAGTCAAATGTTGGAGCTTATGAAGGGCGTGTAAACGGTTTGTAGTCATTCCTGTTATCCTTATGGTGGAAATGTTTTTCATCTTTGCAGGTGGCCGTTGATTCTGTGACCTGCCAGTGGGGGATCAAGGTGGAGCGAGCAGAAATGTAAGTGCGGAGTCGCCAACAGCGTTTTACACTACTCAACTCAGGGCTGAGCACCTGAAGCGGTTTGTATTCCAAAAACCCCTGAAGTGGTGAAACATTTGCCCTTGTTGTGTTTGCGTTTTCATTCTCTTTGAAGAGAGGACATTTGTCTCCCAGTGGAGTTGCAGCATAGTCTAGCAGTGGAGGCAGAAGCCAAGAGGCAAGCCCAGATCAAGGTGAGTGTTTCATAAAGCCAGATTTTGATTAAAACTTTGCCAAAAAATAAATAAAACACTCCATGAAACATACAGCATCATTAGCTTTAAATGTATTAGTGTTAGTGGAATTTACGTTTTGAAGTCATTTATTCTCTGGGCAAATATACCATTAAGCCTGAAGCGTATTCATCTGTGTTGCCTGTCACTATAGTAGGGAACAGCATTAGCTAGCGGCACAAGTCAAGACGAACGATTCTACTTCCTGTCCTGTCCCAGGTGATTGCGGCTGAGGGAGAGAGAGCGGCCTGCGAGGCTCTGAGGGTCTCTCTCGACTCCCTGACGGGCTCTCCTGCCGCCGTGCAGCTGCGCCTGCTGCAGCTCCTCCACACCTTGCGCAGCGACCGCCCCACCATGGTCCTCAACCTCCCGTCGGACCTCATCACCCTGCCCTCTGACCTCTCCCTCCTGCCCGCCCGGGCTTTAGGAGGGACCAGGGAAGGTCGCGACTCAGACTCTCCCATGATGTAGGGACTAATGGAATGTTGTGACTGCGGAATTTTCAAATAGAGAGGATGGTAGAGTGTGGGGACCTGACTCTAGGCTGGTTTGCCTGCGTCAGCGTGTCCATGTTTGTTTCATAATAGACAAGTCTATTATTGATAGCAATCACAAAGGAAAAACAGTCCATGTGACAGTTTAAATTTTTACATCAAAATAAATCAGTTGTTATTTTGTTTGTATTATTGTCATGATATGCTGCAAAATCACCCGATCATAATCGGATGTTCCACAAATCAACATAAGATAATAGTTCACGCCACTCCAACTATTGACTCCAACTACACTCAACTATTTCAATGACATGACAAATGCAACAAAGGCCTAACGAAAAACAGAACAAGAAGAGGCACTTAAATAAATAGTCATATGGTCAGACCTTTTAAAAATTCAACACTTCAAATACTAACTCATCAGAGGTTTAGTCAAGTCGTGTATCACACTAACACTATGAATGCTGGTCTGGGATCAGCGTTTCCTGGGCCTGGAGGGTTTAGGGCTGTGTTCGGGCTTCTGACTGGCTGGTTTGGGAGCAGGAGGGGACTCCATCTTTTGGGATGTGACAGCCACAGGTTTCTTACTCACTGAAAGGCAAACACATTCAGGATGATGATGATGTGTGCATACTGGGCATAAAACAACGATGCTAGTTAATATGACAAGATCCAGATCTATGGAGACGGTTCTCATAAGTACTGGTAACAGTGACGAAACAAATAAAGTTCCTTAGAGCGTTTGATTGCTTGTACACGGTTGTATGACTGCTGCGTGTTAGCGGTGTGTGTCACTGACTGGCTACCTTTGGGCTCCAAGCTGGGCCTGCCCTGCAGCTGTCTCTCCATGTCCTGGATCTTCTCCAGAGCAGCCTGGAGATCCTCCTCTGCCTTCTGAGCCCGCTCCTCAGCCCCCTGGGCACGCGCCTCCATCTCCCTGGTGCACACACACACACACACCGCACGTGCACACACACACGCAACGCAAATGCACATGAATACACACACAGAAAAACATACACACAGAAATACATAACACATACATCCACACACATCCACAAATAGTAAACATACATATTTTCTACCCCCCCCCACCCCCGCCCACACACACACACGTGCAATTCCACACGTTTCTCACGAGACCCCCATGTGGAGAACTCACAGCAGCTGCGTCTGCAGGAGTCCCACCGTGGCCAGGGCGTCGAAAGCCCGGTGAGCGTTCACCGTGTGCG
Organism: Hypomesus transpacificus; assembly: GCF_021917145.1. Classification (NCBI taxonomy): domain Eukaryota; kingdom Metazoa; phylum Chordata; class Actinopteri; order Osmeriformes; family Osmeridae; genus Hypomesus; species Hypomesus transpacificus. The sequence continues at coordinate 103,949 of NW_025813698.1, read as the reverse complement.
GACTGATGACCATCTCCTCAGTCTGACCAACACAAACAGTTCACACATCAGCGCTTTGCCTAAGCAGCAACATATACACGGTGAGGAATGAAGACGACACATTGGAAGGGGAGTGTGGGGATCTTCTCCAGACTGACCTGCCCCAGATGGACCCTGTCCTCTCCCAGGGTTTGTTCGATGACGTAGCCATCGTGTCCTATCAGCTTCATGATGCAGCCTCCCTGGCTGCCTTCCTGCACGGCCTCTTCTTGGCTCTCTGACTCCCCCTGCGGGTCAAAACATACAACTACAAATACATTCCAGCTCACTGGCAATTTGTTTATCAGACGATGGTTCCAAATCACTGTGATGACATCATTTTGTACATGAAGCATTATGGCTATATCATTTACAAGAAAACAAACTGAATGATTTTTCATTTATTACCTCAGGGTTGTTTACATCAGCTAGGCGACTGGTCTCTTCCACCTGTGACCTTCCAGAGTCTTCCTCGTCTTCCTCAGGTCTGTGGACCTGGCAGGATAATCAAAACATCGCTGGAACACCAGAAAATAACCATGTGTGTGCTGGATACCAGGATAACATGAACTCCCAGTATTACCCCAGGTCTGAGAAACATTTACTTTAGTTTGAGACACAAAAATTGAATTCCATATCAAGGCCCCGGTAAGAGTGAGAGTGCAGACCGTATCCTTACATTAGACTCCACGCTGACTGACGGGGTAGGAAGTATATCAGTGGCGGACGTGGGGACCAGGTTTGAGGTGACACGCAGGTCCACGGGGCTGCCTTTGACATCCGACAGCAGGATCTTACAGGCGTCCTTCCACTCGTCACACTCCCTCTGAAGAACACACAGACACACACTCATGACTAAAATACACATCAGACTCACACATGTACAAACACTTGCACACCTGTTCCATCAATCCCGAAAGAAATAATCATGAATAATGAATACATGAATAATGAATGGCCTCAAGCATGCATTGAACAGTGCGTGAGGGGACGGAGGTGTTTCTGGGTGTACCTGCAGCTTGTTGAGTTCGTACAGCTCGTTGTCGGTGTCGTCGTGAGCCATGGTCCTCTTCTGGATGTCCTCCTCCACGATATCCTGGCAGGAGCTGACGAGGAAGGGAGAGAAGGAGGGGAAAAGAGAGAGAGGCGCTCGGTTTTCAGGAAGAGCGTTCTGTCCTGTCCTGTCCCCTCGACAACAGACGCGCACTCCCCCCCCGGCTCCCTCTGCGCACTGAGCTCTGGCTGACCTGGTCATGTACTTAGAGAAGTAGAGGAGCTCCTGCGCCAGGCTCCTGGCGTCCTCCTCCAGCTGCTTCATGGAGGCCTCCTTGAGGGCCTGGGGCCCAGGGCCCGTCACCGGCAGGGGCTCCTGTTCGTCACACTGGTCCGGAACCATCTGGAGCAGTAGGTCCACCATCCAGCGAGTCAGAGCCGTGTGGATCGAGCTCACCTGGGGCGGGTCAGAGGGGGACATGCACAGACCTTTTTTAAAGGGAGGAACGTTCTGGAATCATAAGTAGACTGTGTTTTATCTATCATCGCTCATATGGTGCCAATATGACCATGTGAAAATAAGGGTCATCGTGCCAAACATCAACAACTGAACCAAAGTATGGAACATGCGTAGAGAAGCAAGGGCCAAAATGTCTTGCCATGTGCATATTGAACAATAAAAAAAATTGTAGCTACAAACAATAAGACAATACTACCTTTATAGGTTAAATATAGGCCTATATCAGGTTATTGATGCAACTCATTGGGGGCTATGCCATCAGGAAGTAAACAGTACCTCCTCACAAAGCCTCTGGTTCTCACAGTCAAAGAAGTTGGACTGGGTGGAGACAAACTCTCGAATGGAGTTGAACACGTCATCAATCTCTATCCTATGGAATCACAGAAAGGCAAAAGTCTCAAAAGGGAAGTTTTTCAAGTCAATGCATGATCAAGAGTATCAAAGTAATCAGGGTCATTTTGAAGCAAGGTTGCTTTCAATGCCTAATAAATAACTGGTTATTCCAATAAGATCCAGGTAATGTGTTGTGTTAGGACCTCCCAGTCTGTTGGTAGGATCTGTTTGTAGGATGTGGAGAACCAAACATAGTATCTTAACGCTGGTCTTACTTGATGTGTGCTTTCTTCTTGTTCCCCCCGCTGTCTGGCTGGGTGCTTGCCACTAACACCAGAGCCTCCTCTCCCACCTTCATCCAGCTCTCCAGCTCCTTCTCTAGCTTCAAACAATCACAGTGAGGCAGCACCTCCGCACGTCCAATCAGGACCTTCAGCTTGGTGGCCCACGAGTCCATCACCCCGGCCAGGGCCATCAGTTGCTTGTGGATGCCTGGGAATGCCACATGGAAAGAGCCTTCAACCTAAGAAGATCCAAATGATCTACATTAACCTGCAACTTGAGAAAGTGGATCAAAAAAAAGCATTTTCTTCATCTTCACACTCTTTGACAAACCCAACTGCAGTTTAGCACCAGCTACAAAACTCCTCCAGCTCTACAGCCTCAGTAGCCAGTAGATACTCCTCACCGCTCTCCCCGTTAATGCGTGTGTCGAGCTGTTTGTGCAGCTCAGACACATTGCTGGCCAGCTCCCTCATGGCCTCCTGGCCCCTAGGGGGTGCTCCGTCCGGGGCTGGATGTCTCCTGAAGAGCTCCAGGCCCACCTCCCCCCAGGAGTCCTGCAGCTGGGCCAGCAGGGTGAGGTTCTCCTGGCAGGAGATGAGCTCCTCGCCCCCATAGCGCTCGCACTGCACGCTGAACTCCTGGGGAGCGGAGGGGGTGAGAGTCAGAACCATCGACATGGGTTTCTAGTCATGCATTTCATGGACCCAAAGTCTTCTATTAAAGAAGGACATGTCATTTAAAAGACATGGTACCGCTAAAAGTGAAAAGTACCCTTTAAATACAAATATTTCCAATCACACAGAGGGTTTTTTTTCCCCCTCACAAAGACAAAAAAGCATAGTAGGAAGTGTTCTTACGTTGGACCACTTTTTCAAGTTATCATATATTTCTTCTTCGAAGGATTTCTCTAATTTGGGATCTGGAATCCTTGGAGAAGAAAACAGACACGCCGTGATACAACATGGCTTAAAATAGGCGATGGGAGTTTGACAACATGGCTTGAAACATGTCTAAACATGATCTGAATGTGCGTGTAATGCACACTTGACGTTGGTGCTCAAGCAGGCGTGACACGTGACGATGTCGGCCTGGACTTCCTGGATCTTCTCACACTGCCTGAACTCGGCCTCGCTCAGACGCTGCACGAAGCCAGTCATGAGCTCCTTCCACTGCTCTGTCAGCTGAATGATGTGGTTCATGTCCTCAGAGTCCTGCAGCACACCGCAACACGGCTCAGTATGTCATTTGTTCACTTAGCAGATGCCTTTAGTCAAACGGATATCCATGCCAGCTATGTAGGTCATTTAGTCCAGATAGCACAACATTCAGTTCACTTCATTGATCCCGAAGGAAATTCAAGAGGGTCGAGATAGCTTTGTGGGTGGCACAGACCTGTACTTGGCTTCACTATCGTTAAAGACAGGAAAAGGTCGAGGATTGAAGGTTATAGAGGTTTACTGAAGCATCAGGGTTCACCTTCGACATGAGGAAGACTGTGAAGTGCTCGGCCGTCTTGGTCCAGGTCTGCTCGCTCACGTGGAGCTTGTTGGCCAGGTGCAGATTGTTCACCTTGATCACCTGCAACACAACAAGTGCTATCTTAACCATTCCAAAAGTCCAGGAGTTGAGGTACATAGCAGGATGCTGTCCTTGTGGACCCCTAATAGGGTAGCTAACACAAGCATAACAAGATACACATTATCATAGCACGACATGAATGGTAATGGATATCATGCTTGTGATCACCTTGAGAGCCAGGTTGTAGGTGACCTTGCTCCAGAGGTCTTTCTCGTCGGTCAGCCGGTCCACCTGGCTCTCTAACCGGTGCCTCTGCATCTCGTACAGGTTGTGGTATTCCCCTACCATGCTGCAGACGCAGCAAGAGGTAGAGCATGGCAACAAAAAAAACGATGTTTAGGAAAGTCATTTGAAGTATAGGCTGCTTTGTTCTGACTAATGTTTTGGCCTTTGTGTGAATTCGAAAACTGCAGTTTTGTGGTTGAGTGGAGAGATTGTACATATTTTAGATAAATGCCAGGACCAGCAGATAAGTGCCTCAACCCAATCACCTGTGAGATTCTCACGGTACCCAACATAGCATCGAACACTCTGTGTGTAGTGTCAAAGGGAACAGCAGCCATGCAGAGCTTACTCTGAGTTCTTCTGAGATTGTTCCAGAGCTTTGGCGAGCTGCTGCTGTGCCCTCGCTCCCTGATTGGTCACATACTCATCATGCTCCCTCATGCTGCACAGCTCTCTGACATTTCACAGGCACACACACAACCATTAACACACACACACACACCCAATCAAGTTCATGCATATAACGTACACACAAAAATAAAACTGAATTGAAAAAGAGTATTTTGACAGTAATGTAGTGAGTCCTTACAGCAACCAACAAGGTGGTTATAACCTGTACTGTACACATAATGTCAATAACTGTCAACAACCAGAAAGAAAAGAAACACCCCCACACAGGCTTACTTACATTTACATTTAGTCATTTAGCAGACGCTCTTATCCAGAGCGACTTACTGTAAGTACATGGACATTCCCCCCGAGGCAAGTAGGGTGAAGTGCCTTGCCCAAGGACACAACATCATTTGGCACGGCGGGGAATCGATCCGGCAACCTTCTGATTACTAGCCCGACTCCCTCACCGCTCAGCCATCTGACGCAGCCATCTGACTCCTTACTTGTTAAGCTGGGTCAGGGAGCCCTTGAAGCAGATGATCTCCTCGGTGAGACGTCGGTCCAGCGCTCTCTGGGCCAGGGTCTCCGTGTGGAGGCCCTTCAGTTGCCGGGGGATACGATCCAACAGGGCCACATACCTCTCTCTGGGGCAGGAGAGACACACACTCATGGAACATCCCGGAATGTGATGCGTTCATTGGACCTGTTTGCATGTTTGCTTTGGATTAGAGCTAAACGAATACTATGAATGACTCTATTTCTATTAGTTCTATTTGATTATTTTAAACCTCACTGCTGCCTGCACACACCACTGACCAGAGAATCCTTTCGTAGAAAAATCTAGGAGGAGTGTGAAGGGGGCTTGGTAGCAGTACTGACCTGAGTTTGGCGAGGAGATGTCCTCTCTCTGCACACTCCACACTGACCTGTCGGATCAGCTCGTGGAACACGATGTTGTAGATGTTCTGCTCCACTCGCACCAGCTCCAGCAGGCCTTGCATCTGGGGGGAGGACACAAAGGGTGAGGTACACCACACATACAAACACAGTCTGACGGTTCAGGATGTTCTAATAAAATGTAGTTTTATGATTTAATGGTGCAGTCCACAGCTTAAATACCGTTTTGGTGTAAACAAGTTTGTGTCTTGACAAAAAAAAAAGTTTGATTACAATATCTGTTTATAAAGTCAGCTGCTACAGATTAGACCAAAAACAAATGTTAAACAATAAGAACTTCTGTTTAATGTCTGGTAGCGAATAAACTCTAAGATATCTTTATTTAACGCCTTGTAAAACAAGCACTTCCTTGCTCTGTTGGCTACAACCATTTTCCCCATTAAAAAAGGAATTGACAGGAACGGAATCATTCAGTCCATGTTTTCCTAGTTATCGTACCTGTGAGAGTCCAGTCAGTTCACTGTACTCCTGGTTGACCCCTGCTCGGTCCATCATCTCATCCATCACCTTCATCAGTTGGACAGCCTCCAGCCTACCACTGGGCTTCCTGTTCACACACAGAGACCAGTAGCACACCTATGCTTCCTCTCAGCTAGAACTACAATAATAGATACAGATATCACTCTGGATCGTCTTGATATTTCTCCACAGAGAGGACCATAAGCAGGACATCTGCACAGACAGTGTGTGTTGGAATGCAGAAGGCCCAGGAAAGAGAATGACATTAGTGAAGTATTTGTGTTACATCTTTACTCACATGGATGGGAAGACTTTAAGCATCTTTTTATCGTCCTCCAGCAGTACTGTGAATTTACTGAGAAGAGAAAGAGGAGAAGTTAAGAGGAGAAGTGATTTTGGGGGCGTGGATTGGGGGTTTGGTAGGGCGGGGGACTTTGCTCACTCGTCAAAGCATTCCAGGGCCTGAACCCCTTTGTTTTTCACAATGTGAAACTCTTCTGGGATCAGAGTCTCCATGTGCTTCAAGTCCTGCGGAGGGAAGCGATTGTGAAATCAACAACTGGGTCACATAAACACAAACACACACACCGTGGCATCCCCAGTTCATTTATAGTTTTTGGGGGGAGATTTTGGTTCATCCCATTTTCCTTTCTTCCCTGTTATGCTTTGCGCTTGCCACAACACACAACCAGACCCACACAAACACATATGTACACATCTTGATGTGCTGCTTGCCTTCTGAATCCCCTGTGTATTAGTGGAGTTCCTCTCAGCCATGGGTGGCAGGGGGATCCTCTCTCTCTGGGTTGCCATGGCGTCACACAGGAAGGAGATATCTCTGTGACCACACACAATTTAAATAATAATCAAAAATAATTGAAGAGTACAGCTCTATTTGCATTTCTGAACCATAAATCAAGCTATCTGTAATCTAACCTGCCAGCTCCAGTCAACGATGTTGGTTGGTCAAGAAAATATTTGTATTTTTTACGGCCAACAGCATGATGCCAAACCGCATCTGTGTGTCGTATTCCATGGATCTAGGGGACACAGAAAATGACTTACTGACAAGCACAAAACTAAAGAAGAAATAGATTAGTGAAGACTGTGACCATTGCCAACATAGAAAAGGATATATTAGACATGCCAAAATGTCAGTAATAAATCACATCTCCACCTTTTTCGGGGGGGTCTTGCTTCGCTTTGAGGATCCCAGTCTGTTTGGGGGATAGATGGTTGAAGTAAGAGTGTCCATGAGTTCATCTGGGATATAATCATTCTGCAGTGGGACAAGCTGCATCTTGGACCGATCGGTCCCTTTCTCTCTCAGCACCGGCAGTTCTGCCACTGTACAAACATATCAACGAAGCAACAGTTAGACCCATAGTTTAATATAGAATTTAACATGTTATCATGTATTTCCGCAATGTGTCCGTAAATTGCCTACCTTTATCATCTTTCCCAGTAGTAGGTATGACAGTATGATTTGCCTTTATCCGCCCTCCCTCCGGCTTTGGTAGAACAGGCGGTGACGGACTTGCTTTGAATGTAGTCATTCTGAACACAAACACAAGCTGGCTAGTAAACTGTGTGATAGGCTACAGTACTACTAGTAGCCAGTGAGCTACCGCGCAATAGCTAGTAGCCTAAGCTACCTAAGTAGGCTGAAGTTTACCTTTCGGCTGACAAAAAAACGCATGCCTTTCCAAGCAACTTTGTGCTGGATAGCGTTGATGCAAAAGTGAGGCTTCGGAAAACAACGACAAACTTACTCAATATGTGAACAGGAGGCCTATGTCAAAACATTATCCTATCGAATTTGTGGTTTTCTCCTGTCATCTCAAATTCCTTGGTCACCCCCCGATGAGTTGTTGCTAAGGACGCTGGACTACGGTCTTGCGCTGCAAAAATGGGCGTACTTGTTGGCTCTTTATTTAATGTTTTCTTATTATTATTTTTTTACATTGACTGCAGCCTGCTTTGACGTGTAACCTACATAAAGTTATATTCTCTGACGGCTTACTTGATTCATATTTTTGTTTATGGTCTTTCTTATATCCCACCGCCCAGCAAAATAATTATAAGACCGAAACAGATGATATTCACGTTAAATTGTATGTGAGCGTCTGTGTTGGTGGGTGCGTGTGTGTGACCTAAGTTGTGAATGTTTATCTGAACTTTTAGAACTAACAAGGAATGAGAAGTAAACAAGGAATAGCAAATTATCCACAAGAATTGAAGAATTGAGAAAGTCACTATTTTAATTGAGCGATGGGGGTAGCATGCCGGTGACATTAATTGTAGCCTAAGTAAAGTTACAATAAAACCCAATTAAAACAAATTAATTCAAATAACATATTCCTTAATACATCTAGTATTTGTTATGGGGTTCATGTTGTGAGCTCTTGTCCATCGACATTATCAAAATGTATTGTTGCGTCACAATGCCTACTGCTTCTATACATAGTTGGTCATCTGAGAAATCAGATCATTTGCGGTTTGACATCTTGAAACAAGGTAAGGAAAACGTCTACTACACCCTTTGCTCCTTGGGTTAATTGAACAATTAATAACTGTTTGGATATTATATATTTTTTTGAAAACTTTTTATTCTGTGTGACCTAGTATTACAACTAAAATAAATGTAAAATGTACTCGACTTACTTTAGTATTCTTTGTTGCAATTATGTTAGACTTCGTGTGTATGTATTTGTACATGTATAACTTGCAGTAGTAGGCTTGTATGTTGTCTTTTTTATTGAAGATACCTGTGATTGTATATTTGGTTTGTATGATTTAGTAGAACAAATTGTATTTTTCTTCAACAGTAATTTTTAGTACATTCACCTAGTCATTTCACCTAGAAGAAACTATAGTTGGAGGTGAGGACAAACCATTTTTTTTTTTTACAATAAATCGGATTAAACTGGAATTTACAGATATAAAGAACACAAACCAAATTATGTATTATTATGTATTTATCAGATCTCAGCTTCAGTGCCCGAGTCATGAATAGAAGACTCCCCAGCCTGAATGGAGCTGGGCCGAAGTCCAAGGGTGGTCCACTGCCTCCTATCAGACCGAAGGAGAGCGTAGGAGTCATCGATACCCTAGACTCCTCCTCAAAGCCCTCTGCTCTCCCCTCCCTGCCTGCTGTCCCCCGGCCTCCCCCACCTTCTGATGCCCGCCCCAAGAAGGGCACCAAGGAAGCCCGTCGAAACAGGCGTGTCCGGCTGCCTCTGGCCCCCCTCCAGACAGGTCTTCCTGTTCCATCTGGATCTGACGGCATCAAGACCAGCAGCCCTCTGGTTCTGGAGAAGAATGCGCCCAAGCTGGTCCCCGCCCCTCCGCCGGCACGCCCCTGCTTGCTGCCTGCCTCTCGGCCAGGGAAGCGTGAAGCGGAGGAAGGTGAAGAGTTCCAGCCAGGGTCTGTCAGGGGCTGTCTGCGAACGTCGGTTCATGCTGCCTTAGGTGCAGCAGAGACCGTGCTCCCTCAGCTCGCTGCATCAAGCTGCAAGGAGGAGGTGCTTCAGAGGAAGAAGAAGAAGAAGGAGAAAAATCTTCAACTTGATTCTCGTCCCAACAACCCTGGGAATATATTGCCACCTGTTGCACGGCCTAGCAACCCAGTTGCTAAGCCTGTTGTGAAGCCAAGAAGCCCTGTGATGATGTGTCCTCCTTCTGAAGATCGACCCGGAAACACAGCGCGTCCTCCTTCTCGACGTACGCCATGCCATCCGGTTGGCACCGCTAAGCCAGACGTGCAACCGAGTAGCAGCACCTTGTGCTCCTCTCAGCCTGGGCTGAGTCAGTCCAGCAGCCCTCTTCTGGTTCTGGGTGAGCTGGGGCTGGACCTGCCGAACGCCTGCTTCAACAACGTCATGCTGCTCTCTATGCCGGAGTCTGGCCAGGCTGTGGCGGCGGCACCTGCCAAAGAGGTGAGCCCCATCCCCAGCCCCAAACCCGTGGTTACCACAGGGCCCCTGCTGACTAGGAGGGCTGAGAAGAACGCGCCCAAGCTGGTCCCCGCCCCTCCGCCAGCTCGCTCCTGCCTGCTGCCTGCCCTCGGAAGCCAGGGAAGCGCGAAGCGGAGGAAGGTGAAGAAGAAGGTCCAGTTTTCCAACCAGGGCCTGTCAGGAGCTGCCATGCTGCCTTAGGTGCAGCAGGGACCGTTCCCTCCCCCCTATTCCTTTCCCCCCCCATTCCCCCACACTATCACTATCCTCCCCCACTATCACTAACACTATCCTCTCCACTATCTCTATAATCTGCACTATCACTATCCTCTCCACTATCTCTATCCTCTGCACTATCACTATCCTCTCCACTATCACAATCCTCCCCAAAACACCATCACAATCACTACCCCTCCCCCCCCCCCCCCCCACACACACACACTTGACTGGAGCTGGGCTTAAGTCTAAGGATGATCCACTGCATCCTAGCAGACTGCCCCGGGAGATCAAAGGAGTCAACGATGCCCTGGACTCCTCCTCAAGGCCCTCTGCCCTCCCCTCCCTGCGTGCTGTTCCCCAGGCTCCCCCATGTTCTGATGTCCGCCCCAAGAAGCGCACCAAGAAAGCCCGTCGAGACAAGCGTGTTCGGTAGCCTCTGGCCCCCCTCCAGACTGGTCTTCCTGCTCCATCTGGATCCGACGGCATCCAAAGCAGCAACCCTCTGGTTCTGGAGAAAAACGTGCCCATGCTGGTCTCCGCCCCTCCGCTGGCACGCCCCTGCCTGCTGCCTGCCCTCGGCCAGGGTAGCGTGAAGCGGAGGAAGGTGAAGAAGGTAGGAGAATTGTACAGGGGCACAGCGCCAATGAGCAGGACCAGTTTGCTTCTCTGGGCCCAGACAACCAGACCAGATATCTGGAGATCCACCCTTCTGCTGGACCAGGCTGTGCTGCCCGCTGCGCCTGACGACCCAGACGCGTTGACCACCATCAGCTGGTTCTGATGGACACCAACGGATCTCTGCCGTCACCTTTTCATTAACATAATTACCTGATTTTAATAAAGCCAATAAAATAAAATCCAGGGTGGTTTTGTAAATAGAGCCTGAGCAATACGGCAACACAATGACATACATATGATTGAATAGTGAAAGCATGTAAGACACTGCACACTGTGGTACACAAAACAAAGTATATTTATTATTAGAGTGTAGAGACAGATTAAAAGTTTGTTGTCGTATCTCTATCTATGTGATATAGCTGCATTGTTTTGAAAAAGTTCTACTGTTTCACAATGCTAAAAATGGAAAAGATTCAATGACACCATGAAATACCAATACACTAAAACCACTCATAAAATGTAGGCTTAAAAGAATACAATCTCATCATATAATGTTGAGTTATTTAGATTTATACTGTTCTATAACAGTGCATAATAATTAAACTTTATTGCAAGTTATTTGAACATGTACTGTGTGTACATGTCCTGGTGTTCTGTCATCACTTTAGAATTGCAGCTCAAGGTGCTTTACATAAAATCTAAACATTATAGTAATAAGTTATTAAAAGTAACAAAACCCTTTTGTACACAGGCCGCAGTTTTTGCGGTAATCCAGAAGACACAAGCCGCAGTCTTCGCGGTATCTCGAGCCACAGTCTTTGTGGTTTCCCAATGTAATTAAAATTGTAACTCAATAAAACACAAGCCACAGTCTTTGCGGGAATCCAAAACACACAAGCCGTAAATAAACAAAGCAATATAACAGAAACCCTAACAAACAAAAATGTCTAAAAGAAGAAAGTACTTTAATAATTTCATGCCCATTTTAAGCATGTTTACTCATTGAATATAGTCACCATCTCAAATATTTGGACCATACTGTTCATTAAGATAGTTGAAGCCTTGTTACATCGCAATGAGGACTGTAGTCATGTATAATCCAGTTGAATCTGCTCCATTATGCCTAAAGCAATGGTAACTCATGACATCTGTGATGGCTTTTTTCAAAATCTGTCAGTGTCATGTTTTTGGAACAATCAATGATTCATTTTCTTGACACTCCTGGCAATTGTATTTCAGTCTCAGTTTTCAATACTGGATTAAGGGACTATAGCCTTGACTACTACAGGCCATTCAATAATTACATTTCAGGTTATTGAGGGCTCCATAAAAATAAAAAAAATGTTTATCTTAAGATAAGGCATTTCTTCACAATCCAATACGCATCTCATGAAAAAAAGAAACGTTTGTTGTAGATCATGGTTAGGGAAAGTTCCCATTGTAACAGACCTAAGGAACATCTTGCAACTTCATGATTCATACTTGATATCATATGCAAGAGGGCCATCAATAGCAAAACCCAAGTAAAACGACACTTTTTCTGAGCTGAATCCGCTCCTTACAACACCAGGGTTGGCTGGTCGCACAGGGATTTTCATTTTGTCGTAATTAGCAAAAACTTGTTCTTCTTCAATTGTTCCATGGACTCGGCGAAGACGGTCCCTGATTTTCTTATCTTTAAAGATATCTCCGTTCCTCCAAAGTGCAGCTAACTTCACCCTTGATATTTCCATAAAACACTCATCAAGGTTACGTTTTGGTACAAGCCTCTTCAATCCCCTTTCTTTGCCAAGGTAGAAGTGGGCAACAGTGCTTCTCCTCCTAAACACAACGTACAAATGCTTTTGGGATGACTTTCGAATGGAGTTCACATATGTCCCAATGTCTGTATTTTCTGTATCTGCACTTGGCCAAAATAACAGCAGTGCCAGATAGTATGGGTCGGGAAAGGGATGTTGCATTCCTACATCTTGCAATGTTTGTTTAAGGAGATTTATAAGTTCTTGGTGATTCTTTAAATGTTTAGATTTTGGTTTTAGTAGGTGGAGAATTACATTGGACAAAATTAAGTTAATTTTGTTTTTTGTACTAGACAATACTGAGTGTTTGTGCAAAAATCCATAGTACTCAGTGATTGTCTCCATTTCCTCGGCAGTCTTGTCTAAATGTTGAATTAATCCTGCAAATGTGTCTGCATGCCTTTCCACTAGGTACATTCTGCGTTCCTCAATATCAATGTTCAGATTGAGTTGGGTCCTCTTTTGCCGTTCCTCGCGCATCTCTTGTGATGACATGAAAACAAGATTTAGATACTTGGTAAAGTGGTCAGAGATTTTCTTTCGATTTCTTGTCTCAAAGTCTCCTAAATGTTTTCCCTTGATGTAGGTGAAGTAGCCATCACAAATTTCAAATATTTGTTTTACCTTAGCTTTCAAGTGGAAATCAAGGAGAAAAGACTTATGCTCTTGGATTATGTCACAATACTCTCTGTACTCCTCATTGTTTATGTCTGGAACTGTAGTGATGGGAATTGACTTATTTAGAAAGCCAAGTAAATGCCTCTTTTTCTCTAGATTAGTCACATCAAAGAATGGCAGACTGCTTAACATTTCAAAGACTGTTATTATCATTTCCATCATCCCAACATAGCCAAAAATGCTGTAGGTTGACTTTGTGAAATTGTCCTCAGGATCATTGACACATGTATCCTGTTTGTTGGCCAACTGTTGCGATCTTTCAAAAGCCTGAATGGCATGTTTTGCAATCTTCAGATTTGTATTTAAGTTATCTGGACTTGGTATTTTCTGGGTTTCATTCTGGATGTTGTAATTAAGATTACTTTTGTAAACCTGTCCTATCGTGTCAACTGTGTATGGATTTTCTGTGATATTTTTTGCATGTTCTGCCCATTTCACGGCTTGGGGAAAATCACGTACTTTGATATAAAGATACCGTGCAAGTGCCTGAGGAATAGATGCACTTTCAACAAATCGTAAAGATGCTTTCTCAAAGATGGCCTGAATTTGTTCTCTCCCCTCCTGTGTGTGGATATCTTCTATCAGTGGTGAGAACTGAGTTCTGAGATCTTCATCTTTTTTGCACCTTCCAATCAGCATGCTTTGAATTGAGAGCATCAGGGTGTCTTTTACCACTCCAGTTTTGAAAAACAAATCACAGTGTAGCATTTCTAAGGTTATGTCACTCAAGCAAATGTTGTAACTTGTGCCAAACTCTTTAAGACATGCAGAGGCAATAGAATGATGAAGGATTCTAATAGCTTTGTATCCTCCCTGGTTCTCAATGTTGTCAATTATCAATAGGTTTGTGTACGGTTCCATTCTGTCAAGTACACTGTCTTTCACCAAAATACCCCAAAATTTACTTCCAAAGAAATCCTTACAAAGAGATACAGAAATGTATGATTCAGGCACATGTGTATTCAAGAGTGCTAAGAAAGCAAAGAGTTTAGCTGTCTTTAGTTCAATGTTAAAGTCCTTTAGAGTGTGGCTGATGAGTCCTGCAATGTATTTCTCATCAAAGCCACTCATCATGATCATAAAACTGTAAAAGTTTTCAGGTTTTGTATGAGTTTCTTTGAGTTCTTGAAGTTTCTCTTCAAAATCATCTTGTTCCTTTTTTGTAAGTGATGCAGTTATGTACTGGCTACTTTCTTGAGCACAATCCTGATACTGGCTCTTTGGGTTATGGGAACGAACACAATTCAGAATGATGACAAGAGAGTTTGCAGGATCTTCCACATCCCTGCTAGAGCATTTCTCACCAACGCCTTTGCGAATGCAGTTAATGAGATGATCTCGGTTTTCGGCATCTTTTGAATCATCTACCAACAGCAACACTGGAGTAGACTTTTCACCTTGCCCAAGCTTCATCAACATTTCGACTTGTCTAGCCACTTCAGGTTTGGGTAGAGTATTGTCCTTCAATACTGCACATCTGAATTCCTTTCGAAGATCCCACATCACATGCATGGCTAGTGTGGTACCCCCGCAACTTGGGTGATGAAAAAGATTCAATAAAACACATGCAGATCTGGGATCTTTAGTCTGAGCTTTGACCATCTTCATTACATTGACATATTTGTCTCTTTTTATGAAAGGTTTTGCTTTACCTTGGTCACTAAAATAGAAGTTCCACCACTTGGCTTTGCCCCCTCTGTAGAATTCCTCCTCCATTTTTATTTTATGGTCTTGGAAGTCTGTGCTTTTCTCATCATAGACATTCTCACACTGATTTTCACATAAAATGTCCAAAGCAGTCATATAGTCTTCATCCTTCTGTTTGAGAATTACGCTGCTTGAATCCGAAGATGGGAGGGATCTACCACATGATTGATTGTGTGGTCCAAGGGTCATTACAGCGCCATTTATCTCACTCATTGTTAACAGGTATACTGCCTGCTTGGTGATATCACAATCACACTTGTCCTTTATCATGTCTCTCCATTTATCAAATGTGCTCTGAGATTCACAAATACTCACTATGTTTTCTCCCTTTCTACGTGAATAGAAAGTCGTGAAAGTATCAAAGACAGCGTCTTTGTCAGTGTGCACTGGTGACAGTAGGAGAAATATGACAAGAGTTGTTCTAGACTGAAGAACTTCTGGCTTACAGATGAATGAAACAATTTGCTCAATGTCTCCGCGTGCTGTCCTAAACCATTCCTTGTAGGATAACTCTTTATTTGCTTCACAGGTAATATCATTTCTGCCATTGCAAAAAACCCAGCTTGTCTGTATGCCAAGATTGAGATTTTTGATCACATCTTCTGGTTCACTTTGAAATTGGGTGGGGCCATGAAGATTTGCCACACGCGATTTTCTGTAGAAACTGCATACTCCACCAGGAGCTGCAGAGTTTGGGTCAAAATCTAGTACACAGAACAATTTCAATTTGCTTAGAAACTCAAGGTTTTCTACTTGTCCTTTTTGACACTTGTTCATAACAACTACAAATCTATCATAGTGGTCAAGGGAATTTCCTCCACATGTCAACAAATTCTTTAGTTTATCACCCTGATTGGCCTCTCTTCTCGGAACAGCTTTTGGGTTGGGTGTCGCCATCTCACCTAAAAGAATCATCAACAATCAGAAATCAACAATCAGGCAACGTCTTTGTCAAATTGGATTCAAGCAATAGAATAGAAAATAATGCCTTAGTTAATATAGTATTATCTTATGGGATTGATAATAGTCGATATTAAATCTACTGCCAGAGATACACCATTGTTTTTCTTACCCATATTCCTCTCAAGACGTTGAGCAAGATCATTGTGATCAATTTGCTTTAAAATCTTTAGGGTGACTTGCAAAGCCTCGCCTCCATAGTATTTTATCATCAGGTCAGCAATTCCAATGCGGTCCTTTTTCTCTAAATGGCCGTGTGGAATTGATGCAAATCCAGTCAACTTGGAATCACGAAGTAATGAAGTGAACTTTTTAAAATCATTCTCCAGTAGTTCTTCTAAGTATAGGATCAACATTCTATGTGTCCCTCGGTTCTGTAAGGACAAAACAAGATAAGAAGAAGAAGAAGAATTGAATTATATAGCACATTTCATCCAAGCATTGCAGCTCAAAGTGCTTTACATAAAATCAACAGATGCTGTAGGGTGAAGTGGAGGGCCATGTTAACGGCATCATCCACCGACCTGTTGGCTCTGTAGGCAAACTGCAGTGGGTCCAGGAAAGGGTCTGTGATGGATTTGAGGTGTGCCAGCACAAGGCGCTCAAAAGACTTGATGAATTTCGTGGCATTTCGTTTGAATATAAAGTTGACAGTAAGCTATGGTCTGCATTATGGAAGATTTCGGTTACCAAAATAACTGAGCTTTCTTTGCCTGGCGAGAGCAATGACAGAGCTGTTCATGTTAACAGTTTATTTCATCCGATACAATGCGTTGGAAATCATACTCATATCATGAAGAAAAAAAGCAACATATGTGATGAGTTCCATCTAGAATAGCACTTTATTTAGCCCTATAGATTATTTCTAAAAACAAGTGGAAGGAATACTATACAGTGACAGAATACATTTCCGTTAAGTTTGCATCATGTCTCTGATTCTTATCGGACTTTCTGCCCATAGATTCTGCCACTGCAATGCCTTAGCTCACACGCTCGTAACCATATAAATCTATGCTCCAGACTGGTTGTCGGAAAGTATGACGTGTACAGCTAGTTGCAAGCGTGCACGAGGTCTCGGAGCAAGGGAAAAAAAGAGCCACTGTTTAAAGTAGACCGGAAGACACGGAAGTGGAAATATGGCCGCGTCCAGTCTCGCGCTCTCGCTTGCCTCACTGCGCCACTGAGCACTTTTCATAGAAATGAATGGGGACGCCATCTTGGAAGACAAAAGTAGCTTACTCTAGTTATATTAACTCTATGATATTAACTCTATGAGACAATCCGATTGGACCCATGACGTAATTTCCATCATGAAAGTTTTCCCGCCATTTTGAATTTTCAGAAAAAATGCAATTTTCAAACTCCACATAGGCTCTTGCTCTGATTTTTATGAAAATTGTATCAGATCGTCTTCAGACCATGTTGACAAAAAATGATTACATTCTAATTGATCAGTCAAACCGTTCACGAATAACGCGCCAAAGTGGACGTGAGGCTATATCTCTGCAACGGTTTACCATATGGAGACGAAATTTGGTAACTGTCCTCACAAACATGACTTGGGTGGACCTGCACAGTTTTGGCACAGCGCCAATTACTGGTCAGAATAATTCAACAAAATATATTTTTTGCTTATAACTTCTGAACAGTTTGACCAAAAATCACAAGATTGGACTTTTCTGATTCTATGTGGCATACCAAGTCAAAAAATATCAAATTTTCCCATATCGGCCATTTTAAATGTTTTACCAAAGAAAAACAATTCCTAATAATTCCTTATTCCAAGTAAGATATTTACTGAACACATTAGTTAATCATGAAAAAACTCTAATATTTTTTATTTACTTTTGCCTTGCTTGTTTGGATTCTCATTTAGACTTTTTTTGCGCTTGGCCCCTTAATTGCTGCTTGCAACCATATTTGATATTAGAACTATTTCACCTATAGTGAAGAATCCAGTAAAATTGTCACATTGAAAACGTAATTTCAAGAAATTATTCAAACAAAAAACTTCACGAGCCTGGAGAACAAATTTAATTCTACAGCTATTATGGTAGGAAAAGATAAATACATGTGTTAGTTTTGTACTACTTACATAACCTAAAACAAGTCATTGCCAATACATCCAAAACTTTACCCTAAAAAAATCATGCTATCCATACTTTACTATACCTCGTTGACTGTTGGTCTCTCTGGTCCCATAGCCTGATGTTTTGGTCCTTTTTTTTTAGGTTCCGCATATTCTGTTGATTTTGAATCATTTGGGTTTTCCCCAGTCCTGTTCTGTGGTGGTTCTGTTTGAGCTGCTGAAGTTTGCAGGAGTGAAACAGGACTGTTTCTGTGGTGTTTCTGCTGGTCCTCTGGGTCAGTCTTGAAATGCGTTGGGGCTTGTAACTCAGGTTCTAACTCTCTGTCTAACTCACTTAACTTGGCCAAAATCTTTACAGCAGGCCCATGTTTGATCTGTAGATCTATAAGATCTTTTTTGCTGAAACATACTAGGCAGTCTCCAGATACCTCTTCCTTTAGTAGCCGGTCAGTGTATGGTTCGTACACCTTCACTTTGTCCAATAACCAATAACAAACTTGCTCTTTTGTCCACTTGTCTACATATGCAGGATATTTTGATGCATGCTGTGAACCTCTCCTCAACTCATCTAGATATCTAAAGATTTTGACAGCAGGTCCATGTTTTATTTCCATATCAAGCAGATCTTGTTTCTTAAAACAGACCATTTCTTCCCCTGATACTTCTTCTTCTAGGAGCTTATCTGCATACAAGTGTGGAATGTTGACCGTTGTCTTCAACCACTGGTGAACTTCTTTCGTGGTCCATTTTTCAATCTTAGCTTCCGATTCTGTTAGTTTGCTCATTTTTAATTATGAAGCTTTGCATCTGCAATGATTAGGTCTATATTTAATGTGCCTGAAATATATGAGGGGACAAAAGGTGTTAGTGTGTTTATTTAAGGATTGATTAAGAAATATTCAGTGGAAAATGTTAATTGGTAAAGGGTATATAATAGTGTTAAATGTAGGCAATTATAATTGTTTACGATAATTGTACATGTATGGGTGTTAAGATAATTTCTTTATCAAGTAATGCACAGAGTCGTCGGATTCAAAGAAAGTACAATAGTTGAATGCTTGCCAGCAAGAAGATGAAGTCTGATCGCAATACAAAGTTTGTCTGGTTCACAAATTGTCATGTAAGACCATTTAATGGAGAGAAGTCCATGACTGCATACCAGCTGTCAATATGATCGATCCCAGAGACAGAGTGCGCCTGCACATGGAAACTTACAGAGTTCCCTGACCCTAGGCTTGACCATATAATTCACTCAACACAGCACCTCTAGTATGCTAATGGTCAACCTAGGTCAGTTTGTTTACGTAAGCCTAGTGTCATCTATAAGTCATGTGAGGAGGGGGTTCTCTGCTGGCAAGGAATGCTAGCACCAGTATGTTCAGAATATAACGTTACATCCTAAATTTCTCCGACAAAGGATCCCATATCAAGTTTAAAGGTGGAATACCAACATAGGCCTAATAAAGAGCCTTCTGCTACCAGCTAGTATTTGCATACATAGTTTCCTTTAAAAAAAAGCACAATGCCTCCCTTCGTAAAATGCAAAACAAGCACATCTAAATTAGTACATTTGAATCATGCTTCCTACTGCTGAGCTCCATATAAGTATCAAGGTTGTCGCATATGAGTAATGTACATTACTTTAATAGTCCAACTACTATAAATACAAACTGATTTAATGTTTACACCTATAGCCTGCATATGAAAATATTTATTATTTAGCTAGAACTGACACTTAACACTTCATAAATATTAGATTACTCATCCAAATGACTGCTGTACCAAGCTAAAATAAGAACTATACATCTGATAACAAAAGGTTTGCTTATCTAAATATTTTTGTATTAAAACACAAGTAACATACAACCCTGTACACAAAAGTGTTTTTGCAAACAATGTAGGTTTCAATACACAATGCCCATTTATGTAAAAGTTTACATAATGTAAAAGTTAATAGTAAACATTCAATAACTGAATTTACCTGTAAAGAAAATAGGTCCACTTCTAACACCCCTCAAATGAAACTCAAAATGATTTCTTGGCTCCGCAACAAACATGTACTGTGCTTTGGTCTATCAAAGGTCTCCATCAACACCTACATAGGTCACATGGTTTGTTTTACTGGTGGCAAACTCCATTCCATACTACACCACACCCAGACTGTCATAACAGAAATAGCTGTATGAAGTCCACAATTGACTGCAGTACTCAATACTTGATATAGTAACTGAAACAGAACACAAAAAAGGTCATTTTTACTATTTTAATATATATGAAAAGATTTTCTTCCCCAAAATTGTGAATCTTCCTAGTTTATTTATTTATTTAAGTCTCCTTAATTTAATTATTTTCAACAGAAGGAACATGTCTCCCTCCAGGTTACATCTACAAGACTACAAATGTAAAACCATGTCAGCCTCTCAGAAAACCGATTTAGAATACAGAGAAGTCTCCTTTTTCTCTCCACACCTCATTCTAACACTCTTGTACAGTGTCTTCCTTAAGGGGGAAGTTTTCTATACTAGATTCACTGACTTGATACTGTGGTGGCCCAAAACCTGATTAACAGGGTGATGAACTCCTCGCTCTCGCTCTCGCTCTCGCTCTCGCTCTCGCTCTCGCTCTCGCTCTCGCTCTCGCTCTCGCTCTCGCTCTCGCTCTCGCTCTCGCTCTCGCTCTCGCTCTCGCTCTCGCTCTCTCGCTCTCTCGCTCTCTCGCGCTCTCGCTCTCGCTCTCGCTCTCGCTCTCGCTCTCTCTCTCTCTCTCTCTCTCTCTCTCTCTCTCTCTCTCTCTCTCTCTCTCTCTCTCTCTCTCTCTCTCTCTCTCTCTCTCTCTCTCTCTCTCTCTCTCTCTCTCTCTCTCTCTCTCTCTCTGGTCCTGAACAATAAAACTGACATTGGAAAAGAACTTACACATTAGATAATGGGATATCTGTTGATGTGTAACTGTCGACGTAGCATGAATTAGTGTGGACCAAATTCAGGTATCTGCAACAGCATTGCGGTGGTCAGTCATGATTGGTGCTGCTGGGGGTTGGCGCCCCCTGCAGGGCCGGAGGGGGAACGCACCTCCTTGCTGAGCCTGTCAAAGACATACTGCTGGGTGACCACCTCGAACCAGTTGCGGTCCACCTCCTCTCCCAGGTGCGTGTCCTCACACTCCTTCAGCTTGATGAGGGCGGTGACCTGCGTCCGGAAGGCCTCCTCCGTCAGGCTGCTCATCTTCTCCCCGAACGACACCAGGAACTCCTCGATCTTGGACTCCACTAAGTCAGTGCTGGGAGGATGGGGGGGGGGGGGGGGGGGGGGACGGTGGGAGAGGGAGAGCATGGGAAAGATTTGTCCCCCACTCCCCCTGCTATTACTACCCATATATATATATATATACTACCCAACAACAAATCTTTCAATTGTATTAACAACAATACATGTTACATCTTTATTTATTCAAACTTCAGAAAAAGGTATTTCACTTTCACTGAATATAACCAGTGTGTAACAAGTGCTAGTTTTGGAACAAGCCTATTTAATCCCTTTCCTTTGGCCAGGTAGAAGTTGGCAACAGTGCTCCTCATCCTAAACAAAATGGACAGATACTTTTGGGATGAGTTCCGAATTGAGTTCACATACGTCCGGATATCTGAATGAATTACATCTGTACTTAGACCAGGCCAAAATAACAATAATGCCAGATAGTATGGGTCGGGGAATGGATGTGTCAATCCTGCATCTTGCAATATTTGCTTGGAGAGATTTTCGATTTCCTGGTTATTTGACATTGGAGAATGACATTGGAGAAAACAAAATTGCACTTTTCTTTTGTTGTCAACACAATGTCAGCAGAGTGTGTATGCAAAAATGCATAGCACTCAGTGATTTTTTCCATGTCCTCTGCCTTTTCTAAATGTATTCCTGCAAATGTGCGTGCATGCATTTTCTTTCTAGTTTCACTTTTTCTTCCCTCAATTTTGATTTTCAGTTTTTTTTCAGGATTTTTTCCTAGTTCACTGCATAGTTCCTCTGATGAACAACACAGAGTCAAATATTTCTCAAAATGATCAGTGATTTTATTCCCAGTTTTCGATTGGGACGCTTTGTCATTGTTTACCTTTGTGTATGTGAAATAGCAGTCAAAAAACTCAAATATATCTTTCACTTGAATCAACAAAATTGAGAGAAAATACTCCCGTCCTTGGATGACGTCAACATATTCTTTGCCCACATCCGGAACATTGGTGATTTGGATTGAACCCTTCAGAAATCCCTGGAAGTACTTATTTTTGATTGGATGAGCTACTCCAAAGAATGTCAGGCTCCTTAACATCTCAAAGACTGTCAGTATAATTGAAATCTCGCCGACATAGCCAAAAATGTGGTTAAATCATGAAATCGTCACTCAAGCAACGTTTGTACCTTGTGTCCAGCTCTTCAAGACACGCAGTGGCAATAGAACAATGTAGAATTCTAAGGACTTTGTATCCTCCTTGGTCGTCAATGCTGTCTGTTATCAAAAAGTTTGAGTATGGTTCCATTTCTTCACATACATTTTCATCACAATAAAATTATTTAATTCCCAAGAAAGAGATACAGGAATGTAAGATCCAACCACATATGTATTCAGAAGTGCTAAGAATGTAAAATGTTTTTCTGTTTTTGTACAACTGTTAAATTCCTGGAGAGTGTGTTTGACAAGTCCAGCGATGTACTTCTCATCAAAGTTACTCATCATGATCATGAAACTGTAGAATTGTTCAGGTTTTCTATGAGTCTCATTGAGTTATTTAAAATCTTACAAATAATATGTATTAGTCTCGTTGAGGGCACTTCACTAAATATCTGCTCTCATTTCTATATACAAAAAAGAAAACACACAAAAACCAACTCTGAACTCATTTAAGTTTTTAGTTCCCTATGCTTTTGGGGGAAAAACTAAATGGGTGACACCCTTACTGTGTCCATAAGCACACCACGATAACACCTTAATTCAGTTGGACATGATGTCCTGGAATGAGTGAAAGTAGTTATGAAAACACGGTTGTTTAAATGTTCACATCACACACGTTTACTACATTTGTATATCAGCAATAGAGATCAGAATTGTACAATTACTTTACAAAAACTCTTGTTACTTCACAAAAGTATCTCTTCTGGCCAGATGTGAAGGATTGACCTATTATAGATCCTCATGTATGGAAGCCCTGTCCTGGCACAGAGCCCTAAAAGAGATGCCTGGGAAATCAACACGTCTAAAGTGTCAAAGTCTTTCCGACACAATTCAGGTTAGGGTCACGTACTGCATGCCACATAATGTAAATCTGATGTACTACAAATCTGTGTACTAAAATTATTTCCTTGTAAAAACAAGGGTCATGGGCATCAAGCCTTTTAGAAGGAATATGCAGTCCTTGACAGTGAACACCGATGTGGGACTTGATGCCAAGACCAGCCTTTTGCAGGCACATCCCCAGGTAAGCATCATCAATAGGCAATATGGTTATTAACTGAGACATTTTGTATATGACCATAGCTGTGTAGCCTGAAAGGAGAATTCCCCCTCCTGAACAATAGGGGGGGTATGTTTCTGACTCTTGTACCTGAACTGGCACATAGTACTTGCTCCGTCGGTCTCTGACGGGTCCAACGCCGATGACCAAAGAACCCTCAAACAGATGCTTGCTTCCGTCATTGTCCTTGAGGCTTTGAAAGTATTCCACCATGTTATCTGTGTTGGCGAAGATGTCATCATCACCGTTGAGCAGGAAGCGAGCATTTGGGCAGTTCCTCTCCATCCAATCGAGAAACAGAATGTGCTTCAGTGTTAGATTGAATAAAGTGTCACTGAAGTCCCATTGCAAGATGTCATGATGTTCTTTGTTTTCCAGCTCCAGTAAGTTGTTCAGCTTTGACTCCTCATATCCCGAGCTTGTGGTTCCTGAGATGAAGAGTCGACGCACCCACACCCCATTCTGGATTCTCTCCTCTGCCCAGGTTTTACGTAGAACCTCCCTTCGGTCATAGTTCCAAGGCGAGCTCTTAATAACCAGCAGAAGGAAGACATCAGCAGAGTTCTGTGGACCTCCACATTTATCAGGAACGTCAAGCAGCATGGGGAAGTGGCGGCAGTGACGATAATCCAGGAAGTCTTGGATGTGGCCGGGAAGTGAAGAAAAGCCTGTCACGTTGGATGCAGATTCATTACGCTGACAAGGTGGCCATGTGATGGCAT
Source organism: Hypomesus transpacificus (assembly GCF_021917145.1). Taxonomy (NCBI): domain Eukaryota; kingdom Metazoa; phylum Chordata; class Actinopteri; order Osmeriformes; family Osmeridae; genus Hypomesus; species Hypomesus transpacificus. The sequence continues at coordinate 79,937 of NW_025813698.1, read as the reverse complement.
CTGACCGCACACTGACTAGTTTCTTAGTTATTTGGTTACGGTTTGATTCCCTTGTGTGAACTGGCATGTTATCTGATGGCTCATCTGCAGGGTTGGCCTCTTTCTCAAAGATGAGCACCAAGGCGAAAGTTCCAATCAAAAGCAAACCCACCAATTTGATGTAACGCAATGTCTTCCTCCTCATTGTGACTTCTCTGAAATTACAAAATGAGACGTGTTCAGCAACTGGTAATATTTAGTTGGGTTAGGGTTCATTTAAGGTTAAGAGGTGGCCTTCTGATCATTGTTGTTTCTCTGAAATAAGAACAAATATTTGTGTCAAAATCTTTACTAATCTAGATGAGTTGAGGAGAGGATCACAGCATGCATCAAAATATCCTGCATATGTAGACAAGTGGACAAAAGAGCAAGTTTGTCATTGGTTATTGGATAAAGTGGAGTTGGACAAACAACACACTGACCGGCTACTAAAGGAAGAGGTGTCTGGAGACTGCCTAGTATGTTTCAGCAAAAAAGATCTTAAAGATCTACAGATCAAACATGGGCCTGCTGTAAAGGTTTTGGCCAAATTAAGTGAGTTAGACAGTGAGTTAGAACCTGAGTTACAAACCCCCGACGCATTTCAAGACTGACCCAGAGGACCAGCAGAAACACCACCGAGACAGTTCTGTTTCCCCCCTGCAGACTCCGGCTGCTCAAACAGAACCACCCACACAGAACAGGACTGGGGAAAACCCAAATGATTCAAAATCAACAGAATGTCACAACGTGAGGAGGGGTAGGACCCAAACGCATGAGAGACGCGAGGCATCGTGATAAACAGAGGTTTAATGATCAAAAACCGGGGAAGAAGTAGGGTACTCACGCATACAGGAGACGCAGTAATGACAAGACAAAGACTGGACACAAAACGGAAACCTAAATACACAGAAACAAACAAGTCACAGGTGGACACAATGACACTAACGACAATGAGACACAGGTGAAGACAATGACAGGGAAACACTAGGGCAGGGCAAAAACAATAGGGGGGCACGGCTGTGGCCCTGACAGTACCCCGTTCTCACAACCTCAAGGCGAGGCAGGGGCTCAGGGCAGGACCCAGGCTGGGGCACAGGGCAGGAACGGGGCTGGGTACCGGCGGCAGGTGGCAGAGACTCCCAGGCAGGAACAGCCTCGGTGGTCTGGGTGCTGGGCGGCGCAACCTTCTTCGTCCGGGCACAGGGCGGCACAACCTCAGGATGAGGCAGGGGCACAGGGCAGGATCGAGGCAGGGGCCCAGGGCAGGACCGAGGCTGGAGTGGGGGTTCGGGCTTGAGCCAGGACTTTGGGTGGGCCTTCAGCTGCAGGCTTTGGGGTCCACCGAAGGCAAGGCGGGTCCCTATGTAAGGGCCAGTGGAGAGAGATGAGGAGCGGGGTAACATGGGAGCGTCTGGGTAGATTGTAGACCAGGCGGGCCGCTGCGTTCTGAATCCTCTGAAGAGGGCGGGTTGCACATGCTGGGAGACCAGCGAGCAGCGAGTTGCAGTAGTCCAACTTGGAAAGGACCAGTGCTTGGACTAGCAGCTACATAGGTCCTTGTTTTTTTTTTACTGGTGGCAAACTCCATAATACACCGCACCCATATTGTCAATATATTAATCCACAACTGTGCAATGTATGAAGAAGACTCCTGGTTTCAATACTTGATACAGTATCTGAAACAGCACAAAGTCATTTTTACTATTTAGATATAAAAAGGTCCCCAAAAGCATGCATCTTCCTAGCATTTGTTAATTTAAGTCTCCTGAATGTATTTATTTTCAACGGTGACTACGTCTACAAGACTACACATGCAAAACCACATCAGCCATATCTATACAAAGTCTCAGAAGTTTTTCTCCACACTTTACATTCTTGTACAATGTATTTGATAAGGGTGACGTTTTCTATACTAGATGCAGGATTTAACAGAGTTGATACTGCGGTGGCCCAAAACATGATTAACAGGGTGATGGACATTCTCAAAAATGTCTCGGAAGAATAGGGGCCAGGGTGACTAAGCATGATCTGTGACTCTGGGTATTTTTATGTTTCAAAAGGGATTGTTATCAGTCTGTGAGTGAACAACATCTTAGGGAGTCAGGTGGCTGAGCGGTTAGGGAATTGGGCTAGTAATCAGACGTTGTGTCCTTGGGCAAGGCACTTCACCCTACTTGCCTTGGGGGAATGTCCCTGTACTTCCTGTAAGTCGCTCTGGATAGGGGCGTCTGCTAAATGACTAGATGTAATCTTACCAAGAATCCAGGAAAGGGAGGCAGCCACGGTGGCACAGCTGGGAAAGCTCAGAAGGCCCTGTGCTTGGGTTACTACTGACTCTGGGATGTATGTTCACCATGGGAATAAAGTAAGGACCAAGAGTGGCAGTTTGAGCCAGATAGAGGGGGGGGGCACGCATGTCAGTCTCTTTGAGGGTGACGCACCTTGGATATGTTGGGGGAATAACATTGAGAGATAGTATAATGTCGGGCAAGGGATTATCCTCATAATGACTATATTAACGGGTTGTTTCTTCTGCCTGTTAGCTTTTGGTGTCTTCCTGTACCACTGCTGCAGTGCTGAATAAACCTCTCAAGCCATCTTGACTTTGAAAGATATTCCATCTTTGTCTCTATTCTTTATCCAAATCCTTCTGAAGTAAAATATCCTACAATACTAACTACTTACTAACCGAGAGTGAGGTCAGCAGTGAGTAGCGCCTCGCTATCGCTCGGTCGATACGTTCCAGCCTCAGTTTGATATTTCCCTGCATGACCTCATTCTCGGTTATTAAGTAGTTAGTATCAGACCGCGGACCGGCGATTAGGTCAATACGCGGCTGGCATGACTACCCATTAGCCAGAATGCTCGCATTGTCGTTGCCATATAATAATATAGTTATTATTTTTCAACCCTTGTGTTATCTTCGAGTCATTCTGACCCATCAGTCATTGTGACACACCGTCGTATTGCGACAACTTTACTGCATACAAAAACAAAGTGAAGCATTTTCTTTTAACCGTCGGGCTGTTTCAGACCCCCCACATTGTGATGGTTAAAAGAACATTTATTTGTTTTTGTATTGGGTAAAAACAAGGATGTTCGTTATGAACCTTTGGGTCATGTGACCCGAAGGCAGCACAAGGGTAAAATAAGAAATACATTTGGCCAAACATTTAACCTAGTTCTCTAAATAAGTAGTAGTCAGGACCTTGGTTCTACATTCACTTTTAATAAATATATACATTTGAGTTGATGACAGGTTATTGATTAAAACATGCCAGTCCAGTGGTTAAAAGGAAGGAGGTAGGGATGAAATCTTAAATTGACAAAGATCATGACGCCTTATCTTTCTCCCCTCTGCGCAACCTGTCCGTTAAAACAATACAACAAAATCAACTTAAAAGTACAACACTGGCCACCATTTTAGGTTCTTTACACACAATGATTATTTGAATTCTATCAACAAAATCTTTCCATCTTTGAAACATGTATATATAAACCCTGATGAGCCATTATCAAAATACAAGTTTCTTCCAACATGGTTACATCTGTTAGTGATACAGTGGTCAGTGATATGTAGTTCAAATACATGATTGAAAACCAAATCCGTTTCTTCGCTACTTCTTGTTTTTCTTATCCCTTGTTAACCCAACATCCTGAGTTGTTAACACATCAATAACGTTCTATCAGGGGGCACTGGCCAGACAAACTAAAGACAAATACTGGAGACCCGTCAAGGTTTACTATATCTCCAGACAACCGGTTCCTCTTTGTAAAGTGGTCTTTGCAATTATAGATACTGACCGCTGTGATCGACCCTTTATTATTTTGATCGAGAGAAGAGAGGGGGGAGAAAGGGGAGGGAGGCAGGCAGGAGTTTCCCTTCTGAAGAAGCCACATGGTACCAGGGCCTTGTCATCCTGAGATACAAGACGTCTGACACCATCTCCCACTCCGCCCAAGGTCGGGGTGTGTGTGTGGGGGTTTACTTGAGGATTTTGTGGTAGGGGTGGAGGGTGAGGGAGGAGGTGAACGCGCGGATGTCGGTGATGAGGGTGACGTCGGGGAGCGCAGGCGAAGCGGGCAGGAAGGTGAGCCTGGACACCTCGCCGTAGGAGGAGGCCTTCCCGGGGCCCTGGCCTGCAGGGCTGCAGGAGGGCTGCTCAGCCGGCCCGTCCTCCTCCTCGCCAAAGCCCACCACCTGGGAGGGAGAGAGGGGTCAGCGAGGGGTCAGCTGGATGGATGACTGCCCTACAGATTCTCTCTCTCTCTCTCTCGGCCAGTCACGACCAATGACTCGCCATGTTAACACGTTGATATTCTCGGTAAGATTTCCTATTCAACACGCACTTGTCGCTCTAATCTAGATACTATTACTCTAACCACCACGTCTGACTCACTCACACTCTCTCTTTCACACACACGCGCACGCACGCACTTACATGAACACTGAGTCTCCTGCTTGAGGAATCCCTGTGCTCCATGAACCAGGACACCAGCTCTGCTTTGGTGATGATCTTCAGGGCTTCAATCTGCAGCGCACACACACACAGATAAACAGGAGTGAGACACGACATACTGCTCTTCTATATAACACACATGGCACAATGATAAGATAAGGGGTTATCTGTGGATGTAGAACTGTCTACGTAGCCTGAATCAGTTTGCACCCAATTTTGGATATCTGATGGGAGCAGTGATAAATAAACTTAACAGACATCATACATTTGCATCAAAAGGTACCATGCGCTTTTTTTTTTTAGACGGTTAAGAATCAGCAGTGCAGTGTTCTAACAGAATCGCGGTGGTCAGTCATGATAGGTGCTGCTGGGGGTTGGCGCCCCCTGCAGGGCCGGAGGGGGAACGCACCTCCTTGCTGAGCCTGTCAAAGACGTACTGCTGGGTGACCACCTCGAACCAGTTGCGGTCCACCTCCTCTCCCAGGTGCGTGTCCTCACACTCCTTCAGCTTGATGAGGGCGGTGACCTGCGTCCGGAAGGCCTCCTCCGTCAGGCTGCTCATCTTCTCCCCGAACGACACCAGGAACTCCTCGATCTTGGACTCCACTAAGTCAGTGCTGGGAGGATGGGGGGGAGGACAGTGGGAGAGATTTGTCGTGGTTGAGATTCCCTGTTTAGCATATCGGATTCAACTGAGTAACTGTGTGTGCCTGGTGGACTTCAGTGAGGTCAGATTGCATCAGACTTCCCTAATTCTCTTGCGTTGCTTTCTGTATGCACCATTTGAACCTCCCTTTGGATAAAAGCGTCTGCTAAAGGAATACGTGTGAATACGTTTCACCCGTGACTCTTACGCTGCAACTTTCACCTTTCGGTTCTGTTAAAACCAACTTCAGAGACAACCTATGAGCACATATGACGGCTGTGCAGCCGATGGACATGCCTGTGGTTCTAACCCTCTGTTCCGTCTAACCTGCATACGCTGCTGACATCCTTCTCCTCTGTGCTGCCCCTGACAACACAGGTTATCCATCACTGACCCTCCTGTCACCTCATCAGTTCACTGTTGCTTTTAAAATCATCCCAGAGTTTGTCTGTGTTCCCCTGGGCTGCGTTCTACACCTCCTGGCCCATTAAATCCCAAACGCGACAAGATGACGGGGACTCACTTGAACTTGGTGGCCTGTGTTTCCACGGTGACTGAGAAGCCAAGGACCCCGGAGGTGTTTCTGCAGGTGGGGTACACCTGGTACCTGCAGACAACAAGGTCAAAGGTCACCCCCATCCAGCTCTGGAAGCAAAACTTGCTTTGATGTCAGTTACTAAACATTGAAACGTTAATTTATTTTATGTACTCTCTTTAAAGGACTTGTGGGTTATCCTCTATAACAGTGGTTCCAACCCCATGTCCTCTGGATCCCCTGTTGTGCATGTTTTAGATGTTTCCCTGCTCCAACACACCTGATTCAAATGAATGGTCGTTAACAGGCTTCTGCAGAGCTGGATAACAACCCATTCATTTGAATCAGGTGTGTTGGAGCAGAGAAACATCTAAAACATGCAGGACAGGGGGTCCAGAGGACCAGGGTTGGGAACCACTGCTCTATAAGATGCATGACCCCAAATATGATAAGGATGTTATAGTAGATTATAATACTCTGTTTGATATATGTCTCATAATCTACAGACCCGAGTGTCTCCTTAGTTCTGAGGAAGTCGAAGCAGGGCTCCTCCATGTGCATCTGAAACAGGAAGGAACAAGAGCAGCTCTTATCTGTGCTGCTGGGCCCTGTGCTTCACACTCAGTCAACTGTGTTATTGGACCACTTGAAGCCGGGGGACGCAGGGCTGGTGTCGACACATAGGGAACACGTTCCTGCTGACTGCACTGAGTGGATGAACAAACGGCTTTCTCACATCCGTAAATTCAGCCATTGTCGTTTGTAAACTCTCTACCCCTTGAAACAGTTCTTTTACTCAAAAGGATTACAAGGATACTTGTAAAAGAGGATGACAAATTGCGATATCAGTCAGGGTCTCTTGGCAACAACACTCACCACCAGTAACTCCATCAGAGTGTGATCCCTCAGGTTCTTGAGGCCAGACTAGAACAGAACACAGACAAACCATCATCTTCACTGTTGTACTTAACAACCACCACGTGGTAACCCTGCAGCAGGGCTGCTCCACCGTGTGACAGGCGCAGGGTGCGTCCCTACCTGGTAGTAGACGGTGACCTCAGAGTTGGCGTCTCCCTTGTTGAGGGACTTGACCTTGCACAGGTGGTGCTTCTGAGGCAGCTCCACCACTCGGAACAGAACGGGGACCTCTACTGACAGACGCTTGAACTGCAGTTTGCTGGGGGAGACGGGAGGAGAAAAAGGGTTACCACTCCTCTTGGATTCTGACACGGGTTTACAGATGTGAAGACTTCCTAAGGCAAGGGGCCAGGGAGATGGGACACCTACTCAATGAAATACTGCAGAAACTCCATGGACTCCTGTTGAAGGAAAATGGATTAAGAAATCACTATATGTGGCAGAGAAACATATAAATTAATTCCTATCCTTCATTAAACAGTGACAAATAAAATTACTAATTAAATATATATACAAATTATTTTTTTAAGACTGTAATAGTTGTGTGTGTGTGTGTGTGTGAGATTGTGTGCGTAGGCGACTCACAACGCTGTTGAAGTTGCCCTGCACCAGCCCCTCGACATACAGCTCAGCCTTGAGGCCGCCCACGAACGTCATGAGGTCATGCACGGTCAGGCCCTGCATGATGGCCTGGTACTTCTGGATGACGGACCAGCGGCAGTGCTCCAGGATCAGGAGGCGCACATCCCTGAGGGACGGGGGAGAAGAGACGGATGAGGGACGGATGGTCGGGGACGGGCAAGCGAGACAGACACAAGTCAGACGTTGCACGCAGGACTTTAAATGTAGTCATTTAGCAGACGCTCTTATCCAGAGCGACTTACAGTGAGTACAGGGACATTCCCCCCCGAGGCAAGTAGAGTTAAGTGCCTTGCCCAAGGACACAACGTCATTTTGGCACAGCCGGGAATCAAACCGGTAACCTTCAGATTACTAGCCCGACTCCCTAACCGCTCAGCCACTTTGACCACGAGGCAGCCTCCGACTCACCCCAGCGGAGCGGCACAGCAAGAGAGAGAGAGCTGAAGAGTCACAGGCAGTCTGGGGTTCTGCCTTAGTGACAGGTCAGGACAGCTGGAGAGAGACAGAGAGGGAGAGACCTACTTTCCCAGTCTCTCTGGCTTGATGAGGATGTTGAAGTAGGTCTTCTTCAGCTGCTCGGCGAACATGGTGAAGACGCCAGGCTCGGCCGTGAAGTCGGCCAGGTGGTCCACGATGAGGCTCAGCAGCAGCTGGGAGGGCGAGGAGGGGGAGAGGGGGGGGCGTGAGACACAAGCTAGGGCGTCGGGAGACAAGTATGTTTGCGTACAGAGTGGCCCTCGACTTGGGAGGACCGTACTGTGTGCGTTTCAGCTTGTGGTTGAAGCCCTTGACCCTGACCCCCACACATACACCCCAGCCATGTTTGTGTCCCTGCGTGTGTGTGTGTGTGAGAGCCACTCACAGGCAGCTTGTGGTTGAAGCCCTTGACCCTGATGACCAGGCCGTGCTCTCCTGCAATGAATTTGTACTCCAGCTGGGCCACGTCTGCCTCGTAGGCCGGCTCCGCCAGGTTGTGAGCCAGGATGTTGATGAAGATATCGAACAGCACCAGGCTAACGGGGGAGAGACGGCACGACCACAGATCAGACCACGTTTTCCTCCCGTTTTTTTCTAGTGTGACTCGCTGATGCTGAATGCGACGGGTGTGTATTTGTGTGCGTGTGCTGCTTACTTCTCTGGACTCTTCTGAATCATCGGGGAGAGGAGGTTGAAACGAACGTAGGCTGGGAGGGAGGGGAACGTGGAAGTGTTAAGTGTTAGTCACATGATCACAAACGCACATTCACACACACACACACACACACACGTTCACACCTTTGGGTATTTTGAACTTGTTGTCCTTCTTGAACCAGAGACAGCCTCTCTCGTTGTTCACTATCCTGACCGGAACGTCTGTGTCGGGGCAGTCCGATGTCTTCAGAGTGAAATCCGTAGCTATGGGAACATGACGGTCAGCGAGTTGTGAAATCATGGCCGGCTAGCAGAAATCATCATAATCATAGATCATTCATCTATGAATGAATATGTTGTGATTCACATTCTTATAAAAATCCGATCTTGTAAATATCTTGCCTTATAAATTGCTTCGTTAATTAAAATACTAAAGTCTCAGCGTCGGGGATAAAACAACTGACGATACTAACCAATGAACTTGTTCTCTGCAGGCAGATGGAGGTCAGGGTGGAGGTCGAAGTCTCCTGCCCAGCGCTGGGCCCACTCCTCAGGGATATCTGCCGAGACAACCACACCACACCACTCCCTCCATCACCACACAGCACTTCAAAGGACCTCAAACAGCTTTGAACCCAGAAATGGGATGGGTCCCTTAGATGAATCAGGAATGAAGTGTAGCAGAGTGTTGGTGGAGGTGTGTGGGGCTGGTGGAGGAGGTGTGTGGAGCTGGTGGAGGAGGTGTGTGTGGAGCTGGTGGAGGAGGTGTGTGTGTGGCTGGTGGTGGAGGTGTGTGGGGCTGGTGGTGGAGGTGTGTACTGGGCCAGTGGAGGACGTGTGTGGGGCTGGTGGAGGAGGTATGTACTGGGCCAGTGGAGGACGTGTGTGGGGCTGGTGGAGGAGGTGTGTACTGGGCCAGTGGAGGACGTGTGTGGGGCTGGTGGAGGAGGTGTGTACTGGGCCAGTGGAGGACGTGTGTGGGGCTGGTGGAGGAGGTGTGTACTGGGCCAGTGGAGGACGTGTGTGGGGCTGGTGGAGGAGGTGTGTACTGGGCCAGTGGAGGACGTGTGTGGGGCTGGTGGAGGAGGTGTGTACTGGGCCAGTGGAGGACGTGTGTGGGGCTGGTGGAGGAGGTGTGTACTGGGCCAGTGGAGGACGTGTGTGGGGCTGGTGGAGGAGGTGTGTACTGGGCCAGTGGAGGACGTGTGTGGGGCTGGTGGAGGAGGTGTGTACTGGGCCAGTGGAGGACGTGTGTGGGGCTGGTGGAGGAGGTGTGTACTGGGCCAGTGGAGGACGTGTGTGGGGCTGGTGGAGGAGGTGTGTACTGGGCCAGTGGAGGACGTGTGTGGGGCTGGTGGAGGAGGTGTGTACTGGGCCAGTGGAGGACGTGTGTGGGGCTGGTGGAGGAGGTGTGTACTGGGCCAGTGGAGGACGTGTGTGGGGCTGGTGGTGGAGGTGTGTGGGGCTGGTGGAGGAGGTGTGTGGAGCTGGTGGTGGAGGTGTGTGGGGCTGGTGGAGGAGGTGTGTGGGGCTGGTGGAGGAGGTGTGTGGGGCTGGTGGTGGAGGTGTGTGGGGCTGGTGGAGGAGGTGTGTGGAGCTGGTGGAGGAGGTGTGTGGGGCTGGTGGTGGAGGTGTGTGGGGCTGGTGGAGGAGGTGTGAGGGGCTGGTGGAGGAGGTGTGTGGAGCTGGTGGAGGAGGTGTGTGTGTGGCTGGTGGTGGAGGTGTGTGGGGCTGGTGGTGGAGGTGTGTACTGGGCCAGTGGAGGACGTGTGTGGGGCTGGTGGAGGAGGTGTGTACTGGGCCAGTGGAGGACGTGTGTGGGGCTGGTGGAGGAGGTGTGTACTGGGCCAGTGGAGGACGTGTGTGGGGCTGGTGGAGGAGGTGTGTACTGGGCCAGTGGAGGACGTGTGTGGGGCTGGTGGAGGAGGAGTGTACTGGGCCAGTGGAGGACGTGTGTGGGGCTGGTGGAGGAGGTGTGTACTGGGCCAGTGGAGGACGTGTGTGGGGCTGGTGGAGGAGGTGTGTACTGGGCCAGTGGAGGACGTGTGTGGGGCTGGTGGAGGAGGTGTGTACTGGGCCAGTGGAGGACGTGTGTGGGGCTGGTGGAGGAGGTGTGTACTGGGCCAGTGGAGGACGTGTGTGGGGCTGGTGGTGGAGGTGTGTGGGGCTGGTGGAGGAGGTGTGTGGAGCTGGTGGTGGAGGTGTGTGGGGCTGGTGGAGGAGGTGTGTGGGGCTGGTGGAGGAGGTGTGTGGGGCTGGTGGAGGAGGTGTGTGGGGCTGGTGGTGGAGGTGTGTGGGGCTGGTGGAGGAGGTGTGTGGAGCTGGTGGAGGAGGTGTGTGGGGCTGGTGGTGGAGGTGTGTGGGGCTGGTGGAGGAGGTGTGAGGGGCTGGTGGAGGAGGTGTGTGGAGCTGGTGGAGGAGGTGTGTGGGGCTGGTGGTGGAGGTGTGTGGGGCTGGTGGAGGAGGTGTGTGGGGCTGGTGGAGGAGGTGTGTGGGGCTGGTGGAGGAGGTGTGAGGGGCTGGTGGAGGAGGTGTGTGGAGCTGGTGGAGGAGGTGTGTGGAGCTGGTGGAGGAGGTGTGTGGGGCTGGTGGAGGAGGTGTGTGGGGCTGGTGGAGGAGGTGTGAGGGGCTGGTGGAGCTGGTGATGGAGGTGTGAGGGGCTGGTGGAGGAGGTGTGAGGGGCTGGTGGAGGAGGTGTGTGGGGCTGGTGGAGGAGGTGTGTGGAGCTGGTGGAGGAGGTGTGTGGGGCTGGTGGAGGAGGTGTGTGGGGCTGGTGGAGGAGGTGTGAGGGGCTGGTGGAGGAGGTGTGTGGAGCTGGTGGTGGAGGTGTGTGGGGCTGGTGGTGGAGGTGTGTGGGGCTGGTGGTGGAGGTGTGTGGGGCTGGTGGAGGTGGTGTGTGGGGCTGGTGGAGGTGGTGTGTGGGGCTGGTGGCCGTACCCTCCATGCTGTAGTTGGTGCCAAACCACTTCTCCTTGAGAGAGCAGTGTCCCTCGTGCTCAGGGGACAGCAGCAGGAGGTTGGCTCTCTCTGGGGTCAGCAGGGTCACGGCTGCAGAGATCACCTACGGGGAGGGGGAGAGGCACACAACACTTTACTTATAATACATTGGGAGCAAAGCATGGGGTTGGTGTAGCTTGCCCGGGGCTCAATTGTAAAGCCCAGGATCTCCTCCTTACCTGGGGGTCGAACTCAAACATGAGCTGGTCTCCGGTCAGGAAGTCCTCTTTGGGGAACAGCTGCATGTTCTCACAGATGTTCTCCACGTACTCAATGGGGTCCGTCTGTCAGAGGAACACAGGAGGGTCACACGCCGATATAAAACACACACACACACACACACACAGAGACTCACGATCAGAACCACGTCACTACCAAACACAGTGATAAAAGTTACAGGGATTATATTATACAGGAATAAAAGTTACATCAACCATGTAAAGATTAGTAGAGGGTGCTCACCTGCTCCTGGTAATGAAACTCATTCGCTTCTATCTTCTGAATCTCTTCATAAATCCTGAGACACAAAAAACGGGATAGTGAGACAGGATGAACATTTCGGTCTTTCAAGAGGAAAATCCCACAGAGAGACAGGATGAATGGACAAATGGTTTGTTCATAAGGGGCAGGGATATCTCTCGGCTGCGACAGGGTGAAGGGTTAGAGGTTTCGAGGACTCCAACCTCTGTTGAGGACCGAGGGTCTGGAGCATCTTCAGGTACTGGAACACCAGATGCACCACCTGCACACAGAAACCAGAGTGTGTGTGTGAGTGTGTTAGTTTGTGACCGTGTGAGACGAGGATGTTGTGTGTGTGAACAGAGCAGGGAGGAGGGGGGGGGGGGGGGGGGTCTGACCTGGTGGAAGTTCTGGAAGCCCTCATTGGTGAGCGTGATGGAGATGGAGAAGATGGAGTAGGTGGCGTTCTGGTCGAAGCCCGTCTCACTGTTCCCTCCAAACAGAGCCAGCGCCCAGCATCTGTGACCCAACACACATATTGACACATTTAGTCATTTCGCAGACGCTCTTATCCAAAGCGACTTACAGTAAGTACAGCGACATTCCCCTGAGGCAAGTAGGGTGAAGTGCCTTGCCCAAGGACACAACGTCATTTGGCACATCAACCGGCAACCTTCGGATTACTAGCCCAATTCCCTAACAACTCAGCCACCTGACTCCTGCAAACTATTTTGACAGACATGCCCACCCATGTTCACACGTACACACATAATACCCACAGATTTACACAACACACTGTTAAACACATATACACTCACACAACGTCGACACACATACGAAAGGGACAGTTAACCCACTTTTTGCGGAGCAGAGATAGGATGCTTCCGGTTCCTTCATGGCCGATCAGCCAGGAGAGGTAGTGCAAGGGCTTCACCCTGAGGGACAAGAAACAGCAGGTCAGTCATCCAGCTAGTCCTGCAGGGAGACAGACCCACAACCCCTGGATCTTCTGGAACATTCACCTGTAGTGCTTCCCCTGAGGTGGCAAGGCCCAGGTGATGGTGAGCGCATGCACCTTCCTCACAGGAACCACTGTAACACACAAACACATATAAAACATTGAGATTGTGACGTGCAGGTGGAAATGAAGAAGTGGGAATTGAATCTCACCAGAAGAATTCAGAAAGTGAGATTTGATTTGATATTTGAGGTGTTGGACCACGTTACCTCTGTAGAGCTTGTTGAAGGCCGGCGTGTCGAAGGGATCCTGGAGATCAGAGAAGTCTGGTGCCGGCTGACCGCTACACAGGATGAGGAACAAAGACCGTTACAAACCAGACCGCAGTTGTAGACTGAGTCCATGACCAGTCAGTCAGTCAGCCAGCCAGCCAGCCAGTCAGAACTTACTTGTTGGGAACATTGCTGAAGATTTCCCTCACCCACTCCTCCAGCGTGTCCAGGGTTTCTAATAGTCAAACAGGACATGTTACAAGTCCGCTAATGTGATCTAGCACACGCTTCCCTATTAAAACTGAATTAAGTACATAACAAAACTGATCCGGCAGAGTATACAACCAATAACGTCATGCACACATTTCCTTCAAATCGAGAGATTTGTGGAGTTAATTTGCGTTTGTTAACTTGGCATAGGGGTTGTGGTTGTGACCTTTGGACTGCACAGTGAGGGTCATGTAGTGGGCAGAGTAGTATCTCTTCCAGAAGTCTCTGAGACGCTGGTAGGTGTTGATGTGTTTCTCTCTGGGTTCGTGCTTCAGAGTCTGGGCGTTGCCTGCAGAGGAAAACAAGGATATGGCTCGTTGCTGCTCTCCAGACGCAATGTGTATGTTGAAACGTTGCGTCTTGGGCTCTCAAACATTAAGGCTCAGTTTCCTAGACATGGATTAAGCCTAGGACTAGACTATAACGTTTTTCAATGGAGATATGGAGGTCAGGGCATTTTCCGTTTTGTCTAGGGACTAGGCTTATTCCATGTCTGGGGAAACTGGCTGTTAAACATTTAAAACCAATCCTCTCTGGAGTCCTTACCCCAGCAGAATTTGCCCATGGGGTGACTGGGCTTGGCCAGGCTTCCAAACAGCATCTCCTTACGATGGGAGTCTGAAGGCCTGGCGAGCTGGTACTCTACATCAAAGAAACAGGCGGAAAATCAATTATAGGGCCGGAGGGATGGAGGAAGAGTGAGAGAAAAGTCATCTGTGAGAGAAGACGACCTGGGAACTCCAGAAGGCAGTTTTCCATTAGGTCTCACAGCAGAACAAATTCAATAATCTCTTGGTTCATACCTGATAGACCTAGGCCACACATCTGTGTTACATACACTGTGCCCCTGAGAATTAAAAATACCTGACAAGACTAGACGTTTCAGATTAGGAGAACAGATACATTAGGTAGAGTAAGGCAGGACCCAGCTAATGGTCCACAAACTGAGACTCACCACTGTCCACAGCTTCCACTTCTCTGTCGATGGCGTCTTCAATCATCAGGGGACAGATGAAGAACTGGGCCCACCTGGGACAAAAGGAGAACATCCCAGATCAGGTTGAAGGCCACTTTCAAGTCTCAAGACAATAGCTGCTGAAGACAGGAATGAGATGATTCCCTCTCACTCAAAAGAACAGACTGTTGCCTTTTCCAGCATTTAGTCACAGTGGAGATGAAATATCTGTTTATACATTTGTCAAGTACAAAGTCATGGAGGCTACATTTTCATCTTTACAAAAAACGTTTCACAACAATAACTTAAACCTAATGTATCTACACAAGATGTGCCAACTATGACAAACATTTAAGTATTATTGTATTGGCTTCACCGGTCCAGGGCATCGCGGAAGTACTTCCTCTGCACGTCAAACTGGAAGATGGTCCTCTCGCAGTCTGTGGAGGCATTGTCACTGCCACCGTGCTTCTTCAGGAAGGCATCAAAACCGTTTTCTGCTGGGTACTTCTCACTGCCCATGAACACCACTTAAGAGAATGAAAGAGAGGGTGAACAAGAGAGAAAGAGGGAATGAGAGATAGAGACATTGAAAAGCAACGGTCAGGTCAGGGAAATGGACCAAAAATGTAGATCTACGGCTATACCACAAAAGGAGGTAGACTGATAAAAAATAAATAAACCCTCACTGTGCTCGAGGAAATGGGCCAGGCCAGGCAGGTCCTCAGGATCGCTGAAGCTGCCTACACTGATGCACAGAGCAGCTGCAGACTGGGACACAGAGGGGCGGGTGGAGGGGGGTGAGAACCTGATATCAGGCCTGCACAGCAGTGCGCACACATTGCAAATCTGAGATATGCATATATGGTATACACACACACACACACCTGCTTCTCAGAGCAGCTTTTCTTCTGTTTCCCCTCATGCTCCTCATCCAGCTCTTCAAAGTCACTGTCGTGCTCCTCTTCCTCCTCCTCGTCCTCCTCTTCCGTTCCCTCGCCCGAGTCCCCCTCCTCTTCCTCCTCGTCGCCACCCCCTGCTTCCTCATCATCCTCCTCATCATCATCCTCCTCATCCTCAGCTCCTCCCTTCCCTTCAGCACCACTGAAGTCTGACACAAGAAGTGCTCGTAGGCCATTGCTCAACTCGATGTATCTGTGGAGTAGAGTGGTCAAATACTTTTGGTCTGTTTTGATGGAAATGAATTGAAATCAATTGACTGTGTTAATTAACTCATTTTAGGATAATATCCCATAATAAGGCAGACTCAATGCTGAAAAAGATACATACACACAAAACTAATTATGAAGATGATATTCATAGGACATTCATGCATGTGTGACCTATCCATGTCTGTGCTATAAGTGTCGATGGCTGGGTGTCCATACCTGTATCAGGGGCCTATATAGCACCATACTAACAACACAACATTGTGAAGTTCAAAAGTGATGTCACTGCACTTCAAACACCTTTACCTGTACTTCTTTGGATCACTGGGAGATTTGATGATATGGAGGTCCCCTTGATCCTGTGCTACGGCTTCCGCACCATCCCCTGTTGCCAACGGATCTCTAGCGTCTGGGATTGGTGGTGGCTCACCTCGGTCTGGGGCAGAGGCCTGTCCTGGACCGCCAGGACAACTTATCGCCTTATTTGTCTGAGGCATTCTTGAAGCCGTTTTGAAACTGGAATATGAAAATTATTTATTGCATAGCCTGTGTTAGCCTAAAGGTGTTACAAATCACAAACGTCTCAAGCGCTTAGTAATGTTGACATGGAGAAATCAATTTAGTTTAGCAACCTAATTACAGGCTTGCATATAGCAGCATCCAGCATGTTTTTGTTAAAATTGTAAATGTTTTCTTTTCTTATAACAGTTATCTGGCACCGCATAAATGGCAAGGTAGTATCTACAGTAGCTAGGTAGCTAACTAACTAAAGACTTAACTAGGTAGTTGTACTAATACCACCTGTATCACAAGATTACAGTAGCTATAGGACGTGAACATGTCAACTTGCTTGCTAATTTAACTACTGTAGTGTTACGTGAAATTAGTGGCTAGCACTACTAATACTATCTACCGAGCTAACTATGCTCTAGTCTAGTTTGTAAGCAACCATTAGCCTAGCAATGTCAGGTAGCTAGCTCAAGTAGCACAACCACAGCGTGCCAAACAAATTTTATAGCTAGACAGTGGATAGCATTATTGCTTCCTTTACCGCAGCACTACCGTAGCTAACATTGCATGTCTGGTTAATCTGAGTTAATGGAACAGCAAACTGTCAACAGACACGAGATGTGCTACATGCAACATAGCTAGAGCTAGCTAACGTTAGCCAGCTAGCCTAATTGTATCCGCTATGAAAGTGTACTGTACAGTTAAAGTTTTCTTACACTTCAAATTATAACTATAGAACATACAATTAGCACAAATTGTAACATAAAACTCACCTTTTGCGATAAAAATGACTTGTTTGAGGTTCTAACAACCTATTCAACCTAATCTGCCCCTTGGATTTGTTTAACAGCACTGACACTGCAAGGCGCAACGTGATTGGGGGAAATGACTGTACCAGTACTAGAAGGGAGCATCTGATTGTTCCAAACTGATCAGTAATGATTGATTGGTCGGTGCAAAACATTTTAGAACTAAATCCACCAAATGGCAGTTGTGTGCGCCGTTATATACAAATATGCATGCTTTTGGACTATCAATGAAGGGTTTTGAAAAATTGACCAAAATCGACTAACCCTATTCGCTCTGGATTAAGAACGTCTGCTAAATGACCAAACGTAATTGATCCCTTATCCCATTGATTGTGTACTTACCATATATTGTCACAGCAACACAAAAACATGGTTATTTTTAGTGGTGAGAAAGATTAAAAATGAAATGAAGAAAATGTCACTTCAAGCGCTTGCGCGTTTGACTGTACATTCAAGTTAACACATTTGTTCCGACCATCTCCGACTGTTATCAAAAAGACTGACGTATCCACTATTGTGATGACCATTCTATCAAACAGGATGGACAAACACAGTTCAGTTCTTGTTGCTTTGCTCAAATCACAGCAAACATTCCCGTTGAAGTAAAGATTGTGCTTTTATTATACTAAATTGAATCTATAATATACAAACATTCACAATATTTTGTACAATCACGTTGTGCTTCTCTTGAAGTCGTTTAAGTTATAAATGGCAAGTTTACATTAATTCTCTAGGTATATATTTTTCCCATACAGCATAAAAATAAATCCATACTTGGCTAACACTATTATAAGTTCTAACTATTATAAGTTTTAACTATAATTTACAAATTAACTTATAATAAAATAATCATATCACATGTTGTAAATATGTTTGTATTATTCTCAATATAAACATAAAATACACATGATGGGAAATTACAGTTAAATATCTATAGAGATTTGGCAGAATATATTCACATTTGCTGTCACAATTACAGTCAATATTAAATCCAGTTTGTAGCACTATTATTTTTATTTTATTTTTACGTTTCTACTTCTTTCCATTCACGAATTAAATGTACATGTATGTTGGCTGACATTATCAACATGTAACGCACATGTCAAAGATACTGCACAAAACTCACAACCAAACAGTCAATATTATGTCATACACAATATAACGTTTGCTTTTTAAACACGTTTGTGAAAATAAACACTGTAAACAACGAAGCCACATAGCTACATTAGCGGGGGGTAAGGAATAAGCATCCTCTTCACTGAACTTGTGAGTCCGTCAAAAGAGTCAAAACACCCTGATTTACTATATAATATGCATTTTAAGAGTGGCAGTTGCAATTTATGTCTTTGTGGGCAAACTTTGTGGGCAAAATAGACTTAATAAGAGAAGTTATAACCTATTTCACTCCACAAGAGGCAGCTGGTCCCTGTCAATACACATTAGACAAAAGGTGTAAACGCCTGAACTTCACATTATGCAGCTGACAAAGCTATATCTAACCTGTAAACATGTGATGTTAAGAGCTATGGTTGTGTGTCTATTGTGCTATGAATCCACACTTTTTCAAGGAGAAAGGCAGTGCAGTGCTACCTGTTTACTCTGCTTGGAGTTCCCTGTCCTCGGAATCTGAAGGTCAAAGGTGACATTAAGGGTGCAATCAATACTAGATAATAGTAGTAGCAGTTGTCCTAGTAATAACAGATGTGTAGTGCTCACCTTCCTTCAGGCTGATACAAAGTGACAAACAGGCCTTATGGACAGTTTGGGGGAACTGCAGAAGTGTGAGAGTGACAGGGTGATAGTAGAGAACGAAGGGACAGTTGTGGAATGAGAGAACTTCCTGGTGAATCAGCAGCACTTCTGAGGCAGCTGGGGAGGCTTGTCGGTCAGTCTGGTCGTCTTGGTGCCTGGCGCCATGGGTGGTTCCACGTCTACACGCTCTGACATCTTCACACAGATGATGTCGACCAGGCGCTCGAAGACCTGCCGCACGTTGATGTTCTCCTTGGCGCTGGCTTCGTAGTACTCAAACCCTGCCGTCGAAAAAAACAAAGACACATACAGAGTTTGAAATGACTACCAATAAAGACACTGCTTAAAGCTAAAAGTAAATTATTTAAACCTGATCCATGTTGTAAACATAAATAGAATTTGTCATTTCATGAACAACAGATTAATTTAGGGGAACAATAACAACTAAGAATACCCTAACGATATGTATATGTAAAGTAAAGTGACAGTTGGGTGAGATGGACTGATGGCTGCTGTTGAGATTTGCTCACTAGCAACACAAGTACAGTAATCACCATCATCTACTGCAGTTATATAGTCTTGTATTTAGACACTTATGGGCTCACCTAATTGCTCGGACAGATGTTTGCCCTTCTCAGGGGGCACCACCCTCTCCTCATCCATGTCACACTTGTTGCCCACCATGATCACCTGAGCATTATCCCAGGAGTAGGTTTTGATCTGAGTGGCCCTGAAAACACACACACACGCAGACACACACACACAACATGATCTATCACGTCTTGGAGATCAATTACTTATATAACAGTCATAGTCAGTCAAATCTGTGCAGGAGCTGAACCCACAACAGTTCATGTGGAGCATGCTGCATGAATAAATGTTCCCTCAAACGTAACCATCTGGAGCACAGAAGGGTTGCATCTCACTGCTTTCTAAATATACTCCTTTCTTCATCTCTTTGCTTTCCCCGCCACTGCTCTGACAAGACATGACAGGGAGAAAGACGAATGGACGACATCTATCTGGGCCTTTTATCTGGGGACAATAAGAAAGGCGGCCATTAGAAACCACCTCCTTTTCCTGTGGAGCAGAGCCCTTACCAGTCCTGCACAGCGTTGAAGGACTCCTCGTTGGTGATGTCATACATGAGGATGAAGCCCATGGCTCCACGGTAGTAAGCAGTGGTGATAGTCCTGTACCTCTCCTGCCCTGCAGTATCCTAGAGACAAGAAACACACACACATTAGCACCACTTGCCAAATTGACACATAATCCAACACACACCAATCAGGGCAACAGAACCCTCCCCTTTAACACTCCAAAAGAAAGAGACAAGAAAAACACACTTTTCTGACACTATTTCCATGGACATTTACGTTTTTCCTGACTGCGTAATGTAAGCTACAGGAATTGTGATGAACCAAATGCTGTGGGACAGAGAAATCTAGCCAAGTGCAGCATTTGGCCTGGGATTAGAGGATCTAGATGGTAACTGTCAAGGAAGAAAAAAAGCAGGGATGGAAAGCTACACCAGCAGGCTTATCTTCTGTCTTTCCACATTAGCTTCATTCACTGAGGAACAGTTGCCTTGGCAAAACGACACCGGAGCTCCCATCTGTGAACTACCAGGACAAATCAGAAAGATCGACACCTTCTCCCCCCACCCGACGGCACATGCGGGCACGCGAAGAAGCCGCAGCTTCACGCTGACAATCAAAACAGGAAACGCATGCACACCTCGCCGCTCCCATTCCACACTTATCATTTAATTATAGATTAAGCTGTGGTGTCTCCACTGAGGAAGATCAGCAGCCAAGCTGGGAAAGCGTCGCAGGAGATTCAGATCGTTTGTGACATCTTACTTCCAGCATCCTATCTACTGCACAGCTTTTCTGAATGGAAGAGTCTTTGTGCAGACCTATCACAGGATATGGTCCACCGAACAGAAATACAAACACTGATGCAAATGCTTTGTACAGCCTTTTGACATGCATATGTTATATGGCTGGCTGTGAAGAGGGCTGTATCTCCCTATTTAGAAGCGTCATGTTCATTGTACTCTGATGACATGATGTCACTGTTTATCTGTGTCTGTGTTTTCATGAAGTACATGTTCACTGGCAGAATGCAGGACACAGTGTAGCACTTTGTTAAAGTCCAATTAATTATGGCTATACATGCAACGTGCAATATAGATAGCTGTGCGAGCATTCGACTCACAGCAATCCACTCCTATCAGAGGACTGGTGCAGTGTCCACACAAAAAGATGAGCGTTCCGAACTTTCACAATAAATTATGAGTTAGGGAGGGAAAAGGGGAGGGATGGGTGTAGTTTAGTGGTTAGAGCTTTAACAGATCAGGAGGTAGCAGGTTCAAATCCCCCTCTGCATGTTTGACTATGTTACTCAGAGTACAGGTGAAAACAACATGCACCTGCCTGTTTTCAAAGTCAGGATATAACCAAGGCATGGATGCAGTCTTGTAGCTTCACTCAATTGCTAACATTCACAGCTCTCCATCTCTTTTGAAATGTGCTTCCATGTTTGTTTTTATGTGTGTATGAGAGTGTGTGCGTGTTTCTTTGTGATCTATATCTATGTCACTACCATGTGTTCAGGCAGGATCAATAGGCCCTGATTATCCCTCTCTCATCACAAACTGCAATTAGCTCTGGTCGCTCTGTCTACCTACCCCACTTTGCCCCCCTCCCTACCCAGCAGGCTCCTGTGTTCTACCCCTTCACCCCAGGGGGCGCCACTTAAATTGCCTCGGAGGACATCGCTGTTGAGGAGTGCGGTGTGAAGAGCTGCTGCCATGACAACCATCATCGCCGATGATGCAAGCTCGCCAGAAGCTTCTGTCTCCTTTTCTCCCCCTCAGAGCAAATTGCTCCCTACATTAGCGCGTTATTCAGATCCAAAAGACAGGAGGATGTCAACATGTGTTTTGGCTCTGCATTCTGTGTGTGTGTGCGTTTGTATTGTACATGATTGTTTGTGGTACTGTATATATTTACATTGTACATGATTGTTTGTGGTACTGTATATATTTACATAACCATCCTCAGTTTAACATGATGATAGAGTACTTATGCCCAGATGCAAACAACTGGAAAGCAAAATCATCTGTACAATAGAGCACAACCCAACCTCCAGTGTGGCGTGCCACTCTAATACAGAGGAGAGAGGACCAAGACTGGACTCACCCATATCTGCAGCTTCACCCTCTTCTCATTCCTGTAGACCGTTTTGACTTTAAAATCGATCCCCACCGTGCTCACAAATGAGTTGCTGAAGGAGTCGTCGGCGTAGCGGAACAGGAAGCTGGTCTTACCGACACTGCTGTTGCCAATGATGAGGAGCTTGAACATGTAGTCAAAGTTCTGGTCTGAGCCGTCTCTCTGGCCGAAGCGCTGGTCTGCTTTCGCCATCTGGGGACCAGTGATGATATGTGGCAGACTGATGAGTCAGAGACAGGCTTGGAAGAATTTGTGATTATGTCACTGAAGCATCTGTGCAATATTGATTCACTATCTGGAAGAAAGCAGTATTCTGTGGAAAATGTAATAATCAATTTTGTTAATTTAATTTTCTACTGAATACTGCCATGAGCTCTGCCATGAGCTGTTAATGGATGGACAGGGAAGCAGTACCAAATCCATGTTTGAAAAGACTGACAGACACCACAAAAACATGGACACAGTACAGCCATTTTCCGAGTTTATTGACATAATGTGTGTTTATGACATAAGCTATTCAGGTCAATCATAATTATGTTCACGGTTAAACGATTTGCTCTCCTTTTTTCTATGAATAGGTTAGATACAGTATGTTATCAGACAACAATCAGAATGCACGTATAAAATCGTTTTACGACCTGGTGCAAGCCTCTTTTTCAATGTGTGGGAATCCGATGCAAATAATTCTAGCAAACAGGTTTGCAACTCAGGTGTGCTTCTTATTCAAAATTGGTTATTTTTCTTACATTCAGTAGAGTGATTTTTTTGGGGAGAAATAAATATCTGTGTAGAAATGTCTGAATAATAAAACAGTTGTCAAGCCTACCATTATTCAATTGGCTACAGTCGTTATGCCTGAGGTAGCCTACAGTTGTATTCAAGCGTTCCGGTTGTTGCGCGTATGTCATGATTGTTTATTCATTCATTTTATTTTCATGGGGACGTGAATGAAATCTTACCTCAAATAGGCTATTGGTGTTTTCCTCGCCCGTCGTTTTCAACTCGATGATTTAGCAAGCAGAGTGCGCTGAGCGTAATATTCTACTTGATGAAGAGATCTCGCTATCGGTTGTCTTGGTTATGAGGCAGCTGCTGTTCCGCGACCAAAACGCTTAATGATGCACCGCAAAATATCTGAACATTTTTTTGGACGCCGGAACGTAAAAATTGCTTTTAAAAAGGTAATTTAATAGATAACTATGTCCTATAGCCAAGTAGACTCTCCTTTAAATTAATCTGCATTGTATACAACCCTTGGCATTGACGGCAATATCCTGCCAGGGGCATACAGTATGGGACTATAATTCTCAAAGGTGTCAGCTGTTTCACCTCCTCCCTCCTAGAAAGGCCCTAAAAATATCTACTGCTGTGAATGAACCAATTTTGTAACCAGACGGTGGCTCTATGTGCATGAGCAGTGGCCGGCCTATCAGATTGCAGAACGCTCATTTTTATCAGTTGAATGACTCACAAGCGGGTCAGTGGCGCTTGTAATCATTTCTTAAGAAAAAATGCAAATATATTAATAGTCTCCGGTCTCTAGGGGTAAATTACACAACTAGATTGCAATACGCTGCACAGCCAACATATGTCTAAAATATGCCACATTAAAATGCCCAAATGGCCAATTTGTGACATTGATCATCCAAAACCTATAGGGTTTAACAAGCACACCCAAATAAACAAAGTACACATTCAAGAGACAACATGACCTCCCACCAACTCTGTATTTCACATTCGACCATTTCTATCCACTAAGAGAGATGTACATACTCTCCTTGACAAACCAAACTGAGCTTGGACAGTCAATTTAAATCAGGTATTATCAGGGATGTACAGTATATTACACAGAATATGAATGGGATAAAGCCATACTGAACCAAATCTGTTCTGATAGCACCAAGTTTCCATTGAGACCAGTGTCAAAAGTACTACAATATGATGGACAGGGAATAAAGAGCACATTTAGACAAAAACAGTTTGGGGATTAATTTCCATTCATAATTTTGACCGTATAACTTAAAAGGATGATAAAGTATATTTAAGTCTGCGATGGCCCACCAGTCCTCGACAAGGGGATCACACGGGCTACAGTTTCAGAAGAAAAAACCCACTGTGCAAGCATTCCTTAGTGATTTCTTACGCCACGGCATATTGGTGCAATTTTACAGTCCTGATTCCCATCTTGACCTAGGAGTTACCCACGACGACCGTAGGACCGATGCCACTCAGCTCCAGCTCAGCTATCACAGACATGTGCCTGAAATCGGCTGGTTTGTGGTTGAAGCTCTCAACCAATTGGAAGGTCTCCTGCCGCTTGGTTGCGTAGAACAGTTGGAGTTGATTGGCCAGACACTGGGCCTGGTGTACGGTCTGAAAGAATATTAGGTTTCAAGTATGTTAGAACCATATAAAAAGTATTCAAATTTATATAGAGAAATATAAATATCACAAAGAGATATATAAGCAATACAAAATCATTAAAAATAGGTATAGATTAGTAGTAAAGTTCTGACAACTGAAAAGGCCACAGGTTCAAATCTCCCAAATGTACATGGCTTTAGATAAGTGTCTGCTAAATTCAAATGTTCTAATTTTACATGAGTGAAAAGGCCTAGACAGCCTCTACAGACAGA
This sequence comes from Hypomesus transpacificus, assembly GCF_021917145.1. Lineage (NCBI taxonomy): Eukaryota > Metazoa > Chordata > Actinopteri > Osmeriformes > Osmeridae > Hypomesus > Hypomesus transpacificus. The sequence goes on along the minus strand of NW_025813698.1, from coordinate 55,558 downwards.
TTTTTTTCGGAAAGACTTACGATGAACTTGGGGTCCATCTCTGCCGTCATGAGCACTATGCCCTTGTCTTTCTGCAGATCTGGGTAGTGGTAGAGAATCAGTTGACTGGGAGCGTTCTCACCCATGGTCTGGGGGAGGGAGGTCAACAAAACTAGAGTGAGTTAACACTCACAAGAGCAGTTGAACATTATTGTCCTCTCTGATAAGGTTTGGTTAGGCAAGTCTAGATGTAATTACATAGTATCGATATGAAGAACTATGATGTACAAGATTACAACAAGAGTACCTGGCACCCAACATGTTATGTCATAGTGCTGGTGTACATAAACACTTTGTGAGTAAACTGTACATTCTGTTGAAGTTGTCAGGTATCTACAATATTTTTGGAAGCTAGAGGGCTGTATGATTACCTGGACATTGATCAATGATGTGAAATGGAACTGATATCCAGACCACTGTCCCAGGAAAAACTCATAACCCTCCTTCTGGGGCAACGCATACAGGAACTGCACACAGGGACAATAAGCTGCTTAACAACCAGCTTTTTCAGAATGATCAAAGCTTTTTTGTTTGTTTGATATTTCATTATTTTGCTTATGAACATGTCGTCAAATAACACTCCTGTGAAAATGTTGAGTGACAGAATTCCAACTACACAAGCCAGCCTCAAAGAGGAAACCGTGTCATTGCAAGAGATGGATTTATTGAATTCATTGACACAACACTTAATGGTTGCGTTTTTCAAAAGAACAGATACTTCTGCATTTAAATACTCTTGGCCAATAAAGAAGATTACTGATGTTGAGGAACGACCCTTACCGTCGGGCATGTCTTGGCTCTGTTGAACATCAACTCAAAAATCTCATCCTTAAACACAAACAAAACAAATGACGTACTTGACCTCGGAAGAGCATTAGATTAATGTATTTGAAATTAACACAATGATAATGATATGGAAATAATTATAGCTTGTTATGATATAGAGTACATTATGACATGAAGTATATTACATTAAGAAAACTTACTGGTATGACAGCACTAATCGTGTCCTTTGTGGCATGATATCGCATCCAGATCTAGAAGGACAATACAAAATGGAGCACATTTATGGCACAGCTGTGATAGAAAACAAACAATTTAATATTTTTATGATTGATGTGAAATATTTTGTCAAAACAAGCAAGTGCACATACCTCACCAATCTCATCGCCTGAGTTATCCTTGATCAGCTCTAGATTTATGATGGAACCAAGGCTCTAGTGAGAAAAATATATCATAAATGTCATAAAAAGGGGATGATTTATCGATGTTTCCCTACAGTGGCTTGGTTGTAAAGCAAAGCAGAGAATGAATGAATCATTCTGAAAAATGTGGTTGGTGGATGAGAGACCATGATCTTGGAAGATAAAAGGAATCTGACCTAAGAACAACACAAGTTACCTTGTCTTTGGTGAATCCAGAGCCAGCTGGTTGCTTGTCACGTTTTTCCAGCTGTAAATAAGACATTTAGGGATTTATTTTAATGTAAAACTTTAACAAATTCTCTTCTCAAGTGAGCAAACTGTAAGGCATCTCATCCAACAAGCCTCGTTCATTTACCCAGTGCTCACGTGCTATTTTTACACATTTTTAGTATTATACTGCAGCGATACCTCGTCCTCCATGAGTTTTATGAACTCTGCTTGTTTGGAGTGTCCAAGTGGCTCTTTCCTGACTTCATCTCTTTTTTGTAGCCGAGTTTTGAACTCCTGGGGTTTGGCACTGAAAACGAAAGGTTAAATTAAGCCAGTGTTACCCAGTCGCATTCATTACACCGACAGGAAACCGACGACCATCAGAATACATTATGATGCAGTTTACCCTCGGGAACTACATTGTTACATGAAGGCTACACCCATGTTCCAAAATTGCTACCTAAGATAACATGCCAACGCTGTAGGCTATTTGGGAGTGACAACAGGAAGATGTAATGTAAGAACAGAGACTCGCTAGATTTAGCTACCCTGTCGCATTCAACCGAGGCAGTTGACTTTGCTCACCGGCGCAGTTTGTTGATCTTTTCCTGATATTTATTGTAATACGGGTTATCCTCCAGGTCTGGTTCTCTCTTCACTGAAAAGGCTCTAAACTGCGAGGGCACCAGCCCTGGAATGAACGGTCTGATTCCCGTCGCCCTGACGGCTAACATCCCACGATACAAACATGACATTTGTACTAAGGCCGCCGCCATGTTTCCACTGCCTTTGTCGCACATCTATAATGTTCCGGGTAGAAGAAAACGACATATATGTTCCGAGGCGAGCCGTAGTGTACCTACACTGCGGTGCAACGAGACAAGGGATGATGTGAGGACTGAAAAGGTGTATAGAATCATCTTCCAACATGACAGCAGTTGAATCAACCAAGTAGATTGAACGGGCCATGTAGACTATAATTTCGATGTTTGTTATGATTTCTTTAATTAATTAATTGCCACCAAAGGAATCTTGCAGTATCTTAATAAGTTATATTGTAGGCCTGACACATGACAATTTACAATGACTCAAAGTCGTTTTGTTTTTGTTTTATTTTGCAATATTCTCATCGTATGGCAAATGGGCGTTCTCCACTGTCACCACTAGAGTGTAGGCCTACCACTGAGTGGCATTGATAATATGAAAGTTGTAAATTATAAACAAATTAGGTGTTTATTTCACAATGATCTCTATAGTAAACAAACAAGTCATTATTTTCAATGTGATATATTAAATTTTCCGTGAAAATTCATCAGGCAAATACTTTTTTCTGACCACATCCAGTATTTACAACAGATAGCCTACATGCATAGGCCTTCATTTCCTTAATTAAAATGTATTATTAACATTTAAATAACAGTGTTTATGTCCCTTTCAATGTTTTTTTTTGTTTGGGGGGGGCATCCAATTTAATGTTAGTTTACTGTAGCCTACATCTTGTCTTTGTGCCATCCACTTGGTGTAATAACGATAAAAGGACTACAGAGGACGCTAAAAGCTCGATTAAACTACTGGGTTACTAAACGGAGTAGTATCGAACCTAGGCAATTCTGGCTCCAGCTAACCGGTGTTGTGCGATCAGATGCACGGCCTTCATGAAAGGCACCCCCTCGCGGGAGCGCTCGCAAAGGATTTTGAAGGATATTATTGAATGTACATAATGCGAGGGGGAAAGCATTTCACATGTCAGGCCTTTTTTCCCATTTGATGTAAATGCCATCGCCATGCACCCCCTGGTAACTCTGACTAGGAAAGTGTCACATGCATGAACCTTACTCTGCTAACTCATAGTAGTCCCCTCAGTGTACAGTAAGAATCATTTGATGCTGGGATATACAAAACAGACATTAGAGGGGGGTGCATTTCATGGCAGGCTTGTATTCCATCTTGCCACAAAATGCACCCCCTGCTAACTCTGACAAGGAAAGTGTCAATAAATGCGTACTCGACAGTGCTCGTGCGGAACTGCAACAGTTGCAATGCTGATGCAGCTGCTGTCATAGACAGCTTTGCAATGACTGCAATATGGGAAGGGAAACTGTCAAAAATTCGGGTGTGCATTGGAAGGTTATGGATATGGTAATTACTTAACCCTCAGTTTAAGAGAAGTGATGGTGCCAAAATTAAGAGGACTTGCATTATTATTATTTTTTCTAAGATCTGCAGTGACATCTGTGGGAGATGGTACCACCATGTGTGCGTGCAGTGAAGAGTGAAGGCCTAGAGTGAATGAAGACTACTCGTGCCTTGATTGCACATAATCCAAAAATGTGTTGACATTTGTTAATTTGTCTGTATTGTATGTACTATACGGTTTGAATTACGAATTTTGAGGATTTTGTGTTGAGAATAACATCTGTTATTTACACAGATGACATTCTTCTTTTGAATAATATAACAAAGAAAGTATAATGTGAGACTGAGACCATTGTCTCCCCTCCGTTTGGTTGCGATATCAAGACGAAATGCTTCACTTTTGGATTCCGAGTGGTTTGCGCGCGCTCACGCAAGGGGGTGTCTCTTATGACAGCTGTGCATCTGATCTCACAACACCGGAAAACATGTTTAACTTCAGGTCTACTGCATGGGTGCGGAGAGAGTTGAGCAGAGACCGGATGGTGGTCGTGACAGTATTTTATGCATTTGGGAGATAACCATCTAAGGAAATATTTGGCGTAAATAAAAAAAAAATGTACACGGTTGTTTACACAATCCCTAAGGAGTCGTGATGGATAAGATACAGTGTATTGGCCAACAGTCGATACGGGGGTGTTTAAACACTCCCCATCATCACCACATTTCAAGATTTCACCGAGCAAAAAGAACCAAGTGATCTGACATTTTCCTTCGTGCACAGCATACAAAAGGCAGGTTCATGTGACAGGCCTACTGCCTATAGGCTGAGAAAGAGCGTTTGCTAATAGTTTATCGGTTTCTCTATCTGTAAAAAAATATATAACTTATGTTTTACCTATATCATAATCGATAATCTCTAGTTATTTTCAAAAAATTCTAAATCCATTATTTCACAATTCATTCTCCATTTAATTAGGCCTACTGAAAAATCAGGAAAAGTCTAATAAAAAAATAGTACAGGTTTATTTCCTTGAAATGCACATTTAGCCTACATGTCATGTAGCATTAGGCCTATTTTTCAGGACCTTTATATTTCAAATTTCCCGCCGAATTAGGCCTATTTATGTGCATATCAATTTAAAATGTAAATCAATATTTTTTCCCCGCTCTTGCCTTCGTTTAAAAAGGCTAATAATAATGAATTATTTAATAAATAATGGATTTAAGGGCTTATCGAATGAGCAGCTCCTGCAATTGGGCGCTTATCTCCCCTGGCCACATTGAAACCGTGTTCCGCTCCCCATACTAAGCAGAGCACTGGACATGATGTGGAATAATCTAGACCTCACTTCCCAGCTCCAAACAGCACTTCAGTGAATCTAAAACCTCGGACATGGATGACCATCGACAAAATGGCTCCACACATACTCCTTCAACAACATTCAAGCAACGGTAAGAAAATCATGGGCTATGGCCTACTAACAGCTTTTGGAATGTCACGTTATTTTTGGGGGGAGATTTTCTGATAGGCTTTCCATTGATCTGATTATGAGCATAACCAATGTCCTTAGAAAAATCTAAATATTTGTTTCCTATGTCGGAAAGATAAATGAAGGCCCATAAATGTTATCATGTTGGCAGCCATTTATGCCACTAATAAAACGATATGTTTTTTAATATTAAACAATCTATTAGGCCTGTTGGCTGGCTATGACCATATGTGTTACTGTAGCCTAGAAGGATATTTCGACGTAAAACGATGAAGTGCCAAGGGGCTATATTATTGACATTAGCTTGAGGAACGTTATTTTAGCGTCACCACAGTACAGCCTATTTATTTTACATTCATGATAGGCTATCAACAGACATCTTTTGACAACATGTCTGTTAACTGATAGCCTAAACATATTGTCAGATCAGAATTTGTCCACAAAGACGGAATTAATTGTCATAGCTGCAACTAAATAAAACGACTAGGATACAAAAAGAAGACTTAGGCCCTATTTAAAATGTTTATTGGACATAGACCTTTAGGTTAACCAAAGGTATAATCTTTATAACACTTAGCCTATTTTAAAAATGTTCCCAACCCATTTGTTGAAAAGTTGCATAGCACACGAAGACATAGATTGTTTTGAGCTATGAACATGCCTACAAACAACAAAAGGATGCATAATCCAGGGGGAAAAAATACAAAATAACAAATCTACGAACAGTATTGCCTAAATAAATGAGACTGCCCGAACATCTAACTGAAAATATGTAGGGCCTATACAAGTGTATCGGTTTACATTAATGAAATAACTTAACTGGCTACCCTCTAGTTTAGAAAATATTCTGCGGTCTTGGCCGTGTTTAGGGCCTTATGCAGGTTGAAGACGTATCTTAGAGATAAAGGTCTGTTAAAACAAAGGGTCGGTTCGTTCGTTAAACAGACCGACAATGTTGAGGAAGATGATAAACGCCTCCCCAAGACTGCATGATTGTGTTGGCTGATGATAAGTCACGACAGTTAATTTGGCCACTAATCAAGGTCAAGAAGGAATGAAACACGTAGAACTAATTCTGGCGAAGTCCACATAAAAATCATCTGTGTTCACAAAGACCTTCATTGGCTGGATACATGATGGTCTGGAGTCAAGGTTTATGGATTATTAGAAAAATTGGACAGACGCAGAAAATGAATACAATTGAAATCGACACAATCTTTTTCATTTCATTTGTTTAAATATCAACAATTAGATTAGGACGCAGGCGAAATGTGTATTTGTATGAACAATCATGGGGTTTATAGAAGCCCATAAAGATTGTGGCATCATACATTAGGAGCATAACAAGATTTCCATAAAGTGTACAGTTTATCCTAAATTAGTTAACCGCATGCATTGTTTTTCATTATGTGTGTGTTTGTGGGGGGGGTGGTGGTGGTGGTGGGAGGGGGGTGGGGGGTGGCTCATAATATTTAGCTACTGAAAGTAGACAGTGTCACGCCAAGGGGGGCGTGCACTGCAACCCACAGTTCAACACATACAAATAAGATAGCCCAAAGATGTCTTTCTTTTTCAGGTGACAATCTGGAATAGTAGGGTAGCTGTAACACTGGACGAGAGGAATTTGGCTTTATTCGTGTTGTAAACCATTGCTCTTAAAAGTTTACGCAGATAGGCAAATCGAAAACAGCAGATATGATGGACAAACTGAAACCAGAGAAGAGGCCGCGCACTCCGTCGGACGAGAAGGAGTTATCACGGCACGACAGCCCAACTTCCACAATGGGTCGTGTCAGCGCTGAGGGGCTGGCGGGTGAGACACAGGAAAACACGACGGCAGCTTCGGTGGAATCTGCTGCGAGTGAGCGGAAAGGGGAATATGTCCCCGGGGAGCACTGCAACGGGACTGTCATCATTAATGGCGTTACCAAGGAAACGGCTTACCACGCCAGCGACCTAAAAAAGGAAGTGCCGGTTATCGAATTGGCCAGGAGAGGAGGGAGTGCAGATATAAAAGCCAGGGAGCAGACGGCAGACAGCATCCACAAGGTGCAGACCACCGAGCTGTGCAGACCACCGATACCTCTGCCTCTACCGCCCCGGGACCCTCTGAGCGACACTCGAATGGTGCAGTTGAGTCCACCCGCGTTCCCTCTCCCTGCACGAGCGATGCTGTACAGTAATCTTGCGCAACCGCTCGCCACCATGAACAGGTAAGATTTGATCCTTCGATTATTGTGCATCCTTGTTGACACTTTGCTTATGTGTGTGAGTTATTTGTACAAAAGCCAGTTTTCTATTTTTCACAGTTTGTGCAAAGTCCTGGTTTGGATTTAGAATATAGATGCTGCTATTTCACCAATGCTTCTTATTTCTTTGCATTTTTTCATCATGCGGACAAACATTGTGTTGTTATTAATTAATATAAGGCAATTTTGGTGATACTTGAATCTAGACACTCACTAGTGAAAGGAAGCGTGACAGTTAACACAGTGTAGTCTACACTCAGATCATTCGTTTGACATCACTAAGATTGTTTTACATTCAGGATCTCATCTGTCTAGTTGCCAACGCATTTTCTCATCAAACAATCTGTGGCCTATATTCTGCACGTGCACGTGAAAGCAAAATAAGAAACCGTGAATTTCATGGAAATCGAATAATAAAATTCACAAATGTGTTAGACAAAAGCATGTAACCGACTCATCTGTGACAAAATGGTAGCACCTTTCAACGGATTTCTATTTAATTTACTCACCCAATGTTATTCCCTGTGCAGTGGCTACGGTGGCGAACCGGAACAGTACGGCATGTACCCCAGCAACAGGATGAAACGTCGACCTGCTCCATATGAGGTTGAAATCAACGACGGTATGATACATTTATATGTTTTAGACTTTTTTGTATTTATAGTAAGCTAAATCACTCTTTAGATTTAGCCTATTTGGTTCTTAATCAGATTAGCTTAATTTGACAAAAAAGAATGACTTTCCTGTCCATACATCCAACAATAATAGGGAGCAACGTTTCAGAAACCATAAATAGTCCACAAAGGGATAGGTCACAAAAGGAATTAGGTCATTTACATAGGCTACAGAAATGACATTCAAAACATTTCATAGATTTCAAATGGTGCAGTTCATTTAATTATATAGATACTGTATGTAAAAGATCATAGTTGGAAGAGGAGGTGGGCAGAGAAGAAGAGGATTATAGAGGGATAGAAGATCTCATAGAAACAACACATTTGAAACGAATAGCAAGAGACTGTCTGTCTGCCTGTCTGCCAGGAAAACAGTGTTAGGAGAGAAAACCGAAATAACCCATGTTACCACAGCACTGCCTGCAAAATACGCTTGGCTGTTGTCTGGGAGGACCCACCAGATACTGCATTCCTTCAGTTTCATAAGGGAGATATCTGTCGCTGTTCCTACCTTCATAAACATGCTATAAAAGTGCTAATTAATTCAAATCCTTACATATTTAGGCTTTGGCACTAGTACATTTCGAACGCGATTGTTGTAACACAACCAAGATATATGTGAAAATAGTTGAACTGTATGCGCACCGCATGAAATGGAAGACTTGACCTGACCCATGATCCTCCATTTCTCCATCAAGGCTCGCAGCCCAAAATCGTGCGTCGGATCTTCACCAACAGCCGCGAGCGCTGGCGACAGCAGAACGTGAACGGGGCATTCGCCGAGCTCCGCAAGCTCATCCCCACCCACCCTCCGGACAAGAAGCTCAGCAAGAACGAGATCCTCCGATTGGCCATGAAGTACATCAACTTCCTGGCCAAGCTGCTGAGCGACCAGGATGATGTGCTGGGGGGCGTGGACGGCCAGGCGGGGCCCCGGGTCCTCGAGGGCCGGGACGAGATGCTCCAGGGCATGCTGTCCCCCAACTCCAGCTGTGGGAGCCTGCTGGATGGGGACGCCAGTCCGGATAGTTTCACCGAGGACCAGGACTCGTCTGTGGAGACTCACCTGCCCGCCGCAAGAGGCCTCCACAATCCCTCCAGAATACACCTGGAAGGAGGCAACCAGAGATGATCCGCCATTTTGGATCTGAAGGACAAAAGCCGTGGAGAAAAGGGACAAGCAGAGGAAGGCCTGGCTGGACTACTGTTGTGAGCGTGTGGTATTTGGAAGTGGATGGACATCCACAGTTTTGCAAATTCTCTGAGTTTGATTGCTGTTTTGAGGCCAGAGGCGAGATTGTTCTCTGTTGCTTGTCTCTGCTGCTGTTGTAAGTAGCTGATGGATTGTGATTTGTGGAAGTCACATCTGAAAGAACAAAAAAGGATTTCAGAAAATGTTTAAATGGAGATGTGCATAAAGAGAAGATATTATATTTCAAAAAAGGCATGGGGTAAAGTATGGTGCCTTACCATACAACAATATTGTATTATTTAAGGTACACTGCCCTGATTTAAGAACAAACTTTTAGCTCAAATGTAAACTGTTCCGTTTTCTCCTTTGTCACCTCAAATCTTACGTGGTTGTCCATTTGATTCATTGAATGTTGGGACAGAAACAATAATATTTATCAAAAACGATGTTATACCTTCAGAGAGCAGCCGTTAGATAACTGGTAGAAGACCTCCATATGACTGTTTCTGCTGTGAGAGTTAAAGGCATTCGAACATTTGAAAGTGTACAAGGTAATGTGATATTCACAGAGACCGTATGGTTATTAAAATAATAGTATGTATAGTTTAGGAAAATGTTGATATAAAAGGCACATACACAATAATATTTGTCTGTTTAGACATTAAGTGAGAGTTGCTTGAAATAGAAAAGGTACAAGTATTCTACCCAATGTGTACATACACGACAGACCTGTAAATCTCAAATGGAACAAACGTCAATTTTGTACTTCTTTTCTCGACGTGTGACTAAGGTACATAGATTACTATCTTTTCTTCTTTTATTGTTTCCTCATCTCTAGATTCTAGAATTATATTAAATTGTATTAATCAAGTAAGTGTTTTATCACTGTATGAACACAATGGAATTCTGCTTCCTCAGCAGAATATTGAGTAACCACAATTGGTACCTTTAATTCTTGTATGTCATCAAAGACATTTTATTATTTTATTGTGCTGATTGGTAGATAAATCTTTGTTTTGGTGATGAATATATCTATAAATACACGCAGCATTATATCACAGATTTTTTAAATAAAATCACGAAATAAAAATAATGAAAACTATTTATGACAAACCTGTCTATTCCATTTTGTAGATTTGTACACTACCAATGATCCATGCTTTTGTATATGTCATTTTGTGCAGGACTGCTGTATAGTTTAAGTAATGCATGAATAATAATGTGATAACTTTAATACTAATCTACAATTACAGCAGCAATAAAACAGCAAATTGGCACACAGCACATTATAGCACATTTTCCACCATCTTAAAACCCCTTTCACCTTCATAATCCACCGTCATGAGTTAAGGTATACTGTATATGTCAGAACAGATGAGATGCTCAGAACCCACATAACCTCCCTCTTCCCATGAACAGGACATTGGTGCGACACCCACCCTAATTTGTGATGAATCACATATTAGGGTGTTGCACCACTATTCATCACATGTTGCACCAATGACCCGTTCATGGTGGGAAAATGAAGGTTGAGTGGGTTATGTGGGTACACAGGGGACTGGTTGGTCACTATTATCTTTCCATTTTGATTTGAAGTGGTAATGGCTGATAACAATCTAAGCTAATCAAAAGGCCATTGGAGAGGTGGTAGATCCCAGTGGAAGAGACGGTTCATTTCCAATTCCCAGGACAGTCACGATGCTCTCTGTCTGTCTGTCTGTCTGTCTGTCTGTCTGTCTGTCTGTCTGTCTGTCTGTCTGTCTGTCTGTCTGTCTGTCTGTCTGTCTGTCTGTCTGTCTCACATACACACACGCAATAGGCCAACATACACACATTCAGCGTATTTGTATGACCATGCTAAAAACAAATTCGAAAAAGGGGAAGGAGATGTGGCATGCGTTTACATGCACACTAATACGCAGGTTTCTCATGGTCATTACGCACTCACTGTCTGGTGCAACAGGGGTACTAACTGGAAGCATTAGGTGAGTGGTGTTTAATATCTTACCTCCCCCAACCACTTGAGGGACTCCGGATAGATCGGGAAGTGACAAACTCTAAACGGCGTTTAAGATGTCTGTGTATCGGAATATCGCCAGTTAGATAATCGAGAGTTACAGTAGGGCGGCCTTTATAAGATCCACTCATTTACGACCCACGACGATAAATGTATTGCATAACACACATTATTTGACCAACAACACGTAATATGACAAAAAAGAAATGTAGGCTAATGTAGCCTAATTGATAGGTTACCCCCAAATCTTATTTATCTGACTGAATACAATAAGATGCAATGTAGATATTACTGTGTCTTGCATTCAACTCAATTAAACAGGCAGGCGTAAAGAGTTCAGGTTCACCCAACCCACGTCGATCTACACTTGTATCATCGTGGCGACCACTCAAGCGTACCGAGTTCTTTTTCCGCTGCGAGTTCCCACTTGAAAGAATAGGATTCAATCAGGAAGAAGAAAGCGCAGTGCAACCGCGGTGTGACACGGCCTTGTCTCTTTTTAATTAACTCCAGCATCAATCTCCCATTTTCCCATAAGAAGAGCCTGGGAGGTTAGTGGGTAAGATAGATCTCCGAGGAGAGCCCTTTGACAGAGGCTCAGCGTTACAGGCAGATAACAAAACGCGCCCTTATGGACGGAGATAACTAGGGGGCGGAGAGCGAATTCAATTAAGGAGCCCCTCCCCTTCTCTCTATCCTCGTCTCTCTGTGGTGACACGATGGCCCATTGGGGAGTTGCGTGGCTCCAGAGAACATGGGATTGGGGAGGTTCTCAGTGGGCAGAGAGACAGTGGGGAGAGAGATCACTAGTGGATCTCAGGACTGCTATCTGGCCCCTCCATCAGAGTAGCCTACTCCCCTGAGGCGTATGTGAGTCTGTGTGTGTGTTGGGGGGTGTGTGCCTGTGTGTGAGAGAGTGTGTGTGTGTCGGCCGAACCCACACTAAATTAGCAAGCTTTTTAAAAACCAGCCCTGCCCCCTCATTAACACCGAAGCCAACTTCTTCTCTCACGTCGGCTGTTCCTCTCACATAAACACTGTCTCTCTCTTTCTCACCCCGTAAACACCTTCTCTGTCTCTGTCTCTGTCTCACACACACACACACACACACACTCGTTCCCCCTCAAACACACAGAAAAGCGGTCCCAAGAGTCCAGAGGGGGCGTGCTCCATGCCCTCAGCCAGCCCGAGCCCCCCTACCCTTCCCTGTTACCCTCTCCTCTCTATCTGGTCTTCCAATCAAGCCTGTTCAGCCCCCCCCCCCCCCTCTCCTCTGCCCCCCGCCTCAGAAGCCCTCTCTGAAGCTAGTCGGCTGATGTATCGCTCAATGAGCCACAGTGCTACTGAGGACCACTTTTCCCCAGTTCTGCTTAGTCAGTCGTGTACAATGGCAGATATATCCCACAGTCTGAAAAATGAGACACTATAATGGTTTATAATTATTACACGCATCTCTATCTTTATCCCAGCTAATATGCTGACAAGCGAATAACATCACCAGCATTCAATAGATGACTCTTTAACTCAGGTCTGCAGTGACTTATTTGGAGATCTGTCCTGAGACTGACCCCCTAACCCAGTGTCATGAAGCACACATTTAACACGTTTATTTTGCCATCCAAGTCCTAGAACAATATGTTGACAACTGTAATCTGGTATTTAATAAATAGTTATTAGGGTTTCTGTACTTTATTGATGTGATTATATAAATGCTTTAAACACACTGCCTGAAGGTGGAAGAGCAATATAAGTTATATAAGCTTGCATGCATGGTCTATGAATGTGAATCAATTTGAGTGTTTCCAGGGAACAGCTGAAAACCTGGGAGAAGCTACACCTTTCTATGGAATCTTGATTTGTTTGAGGAAGCATGGTTAACTATTAACTCTATTAACTACCATTTCGGTCAGGAGGTAGAACAGGACTAACACTGCATTTAGTTGGGACACTTCATGTGCAAAGCAGATCACCGAGGTATTGTTGGTTTCTAGTTCATCATTTTGACCCTCTTGGATGTTCGAACATAGACTGGACTTCCTCTGAGATCTAAACCATGGGGAGAGTGAACTCTGTTTGGTTTCTCATGCTGACCCTTGGTGTGGTGACTGCCCAGACAGGTAGGTTTTGCAATGGACTTATTATTGTAAAGAAACCTCACTGCCTCCGATGTATTCTTCAGCACCGTTTCCTGTTTACATTGTGAATGGTTGAATGACAGTATGGGGGAGGGATCAGGACTTTTTTATTTTTGAAGTCTCACCTTCAATTCTATCTTTGCTCGATGGCTTTGGCATTTTCGATTAAGTCTGAGCGCAGGCTATTTCACCTTTGAAACACAGCATGCGCTCCTTTTAGAGGTGAAGCTGGTCCACAGCTTCTTAATCCTATATCTGTACAGCGCTTCCAGCTGGAGGAAAAACCCAAAACACAACAGCCATGCTAGTAATACCATCCACAGAGAGAACAACAATCACTGAGTACATAGACCAGGAAATTGGCAAAGGATAGGATGTGGGATAGTCTGCTGAGTGGAAGAATGGTTGATCGTCATGTACTGTGGGTGTGGTTGCTGTACCAATGGTCTCTCCTCCATCCTGACGCTGAGCTGAGGGGCGGGCACTGCCACAGTGGCTGACGGGCTTCATCGCCGTGGCTTGCTTCCTCTTCCTCGTTTTCGTGACGTTCCTCGTCAACAAGGCCTGGTGTGACCACAGGTAGGAGAGGATGGGATCTTATTTTCTTCCTTCCTTCCTCTGCTCTGAGACCTGTTTAGGAACAGCTCATCAAAGATTACCTGAAGGACTGAAGGCAGTTTGCATTAAGATTATTCAGATGAAGCAAGCTTCTCACTGTATGCCATAGGCTCACCGGCAAACAGCATTTTTCAAGGACCTAGATAAGGAAATACTTTAGTGTTTTGAAAGGGGAAAAAAAGGCCTGAATTATGAATTATTCAAGAAGATGAGAGGATAAAACTAGTGTTAAAATAAATTACTTTCTGCTTTTTTAATGTTCTGTCCATACGTTGGTAGGAAATTCTACCTAGATACTCAAATAATCATGTCTCACTTAATACATTTAGCTGTAAACTGGCTAATGAAGAAAATAACTCCTTCTGAATCAGTAGGTTTTACACTGTGCTGTATTGCTGCTGTGTGAAGGCAAATATGCTGATGAAATAACTGTCACTTACTTGACCTGTGAAGCAAAGAGTTGAGAGTGGAGCCGGTGATGGTAGAAGACCACGCAACTACGAACGGAGCGACCTATGACACCTCTCTCAACGTGCTCAGGTAAGCTAAGCTGCCAGTCCTGTCTGGAATTAATGAATATCCTGATCAGATAGAATGGGGTAGCCATTACTGTACAACCTGATAATATACTTAATTACAACCTTATATTAAAAGATAGTGCACTATAATACAACTACTGTTTTGGTTTGACCATATTATTATTTATTAAGACCAATATAGTTTACGACTGTGCTTATCTGTACCCTTTCATTTTGTAATCACAGTGTGTGTGTGTGTTTGTGTGCGTAACAGGAGTGCTGATCACGAGAGCGAGAGCGTCTATGACAACTTGGCTTTCGATCACAGTGAAGACAAAGTCACTGTCATGTGACTGACGTGGACCAATCCAGTTCATTCCTTTGCTATTTGGTTTTCGGCCAACCTCTCTTTCACAACACAAAAAGATAGGACAACAGAATGCACCGGCTTACAACTGCATCTCCTCACTCCACACTTTTAACAACGCTACTTGAAGGTGATAGGACACATCATTTAAGTAAGATACAGAAATAATTGCATGATCTGTTTAAAAATCTCAAACTGCCTAAAGAAAATGCATAAGAAGTGTATACAGTTGACCCCATCAAGTGTACAACCAGTGTGTTGGTGTATAGGAAGACTGGTCTTTGTTATTCACATTTAATGTGTAATCCTGTCAACACTCCTGTCCTTCTCTGGTCTAAAGTATCATGTGAGTAATTATTAATCTCACCAAAACATAATTTTTTTCCCAGATGAATCATCACAATAATCATTCAATTATTCACTTCAGACAGCATGCAAATGGCTTGGCAGAACAGAATGACACTGTCTCTCTCTATATATATATATGTCTATATATATAGACATATATATTATATATATCCTTAGGCCAAAGTTAACATGACGGAAATTGTTCTGCAAATGGGTTGTACTTTTTTTAATAAAACATACATTGTTGATCTTAAGACAAATCATGAGAACTGAAATAATAAACGTGTGAAATTAAGCAACGAACACACACATACATAGAGGAGAAGACTTGCATTATTGATCACAGACTATATATTTGCATACCTTTTCCATAGATATAGTCTTTCTATCCATTTTAAATCGGCATTGCTGGTCACAAAGGCTACAAATGTAAGGGTTCTTTGGATTAGAAAATGCTGTGGTACTTTGTTGATCAGTGTTGACAACGTTCAATAACCCAATTCTGCAGCTTGTGTCACTAGCTCCATAAGGATTAAAAACATGAGCATGAAGGCATAAGGATGCAGAGAGAGAGGTATGCAGTAGGGCTTTCAACAGTGGGTGGGTTTCCTTTAAAGGGATCTGGCTTTAAGACGACAGCACTTAGCTTCCACAAAACAATAGTAGTCCTCCACAATCCAGGTCTTCCATACCCCTACACACACACAGGATCAACACGCATACACACACACACACACACACACACACAAACACACACACACACACACACACGCACACGCACACGCACACAAACACACAAACACACAAACACTCAACCATAAACACCATCCACAGATACACCAAACAGATGCAGTTTGAGTGTGCCTTACTCCGTAGCAATAATGGGGAGCTTCCCAGTGCATTGGCGGTCAGTGATGTCACTTCCTGTGAGTGGACGGCTTGCAGTGACACCAGCAACTGACCGTGGCCGAGACAGGATATCCTGTCATTGTTTGGCAAGTGTGAAACACAAACACACACAGAAATGTGTGAATTTAACAAACTAAAGAAAAATCACAGACTGACTTGACAATCTACCTTTAGTACCTCTATAAAGCACAACACGAGATGACATATTCTAATAATAATTCCCATCTTAAAATGTCCACGGGTGACCTTCGCAGGATCCTCCCAATAAACATTCCTTACAGCTCCCATCACAAACCCACAGTACCAGCGCTTGGTGTGTGTGCTGCACACACACACACACACACACACACACACACACACACACACACACAAACACATGCACGTGCACACTACTGCAGGTCCAGATCCTAAGCTGCCTGGTGCCAACTGCACCAGACTCTCATCCTCCAAGTAATCTCCTTTCACAGGACTGGACACTAACTTTGACACATTTTTCCCCCTCAGACAAAGCAACATAGGACATATTTGGCAACTAGTTAGCATCTAATATTGTTAGAGAACACAGAGACACAGAACTGAGAACTTGAATATTTTTCACCATATTCACAGACAAGGAGTTCTTCCTGAGTGTTATCTACATACTCTGAAAGTTCTACCGTGAACCACCTTAGTGGACGTAACAAAGCTGACTGAATAAACATCTTCAGATTGCCATTCCTCTCCCTGCTTTTCTGATGAGTGTTTTCAACTGGCAACCTTTGGCAAAAACCTCCTACAACAAAGCGGAACAACACTGAAAGCTTATGATAAATAACTGCAGTGTGACTTGGTGACAGGTGACATACTGGTAGGGCTGTTTCTAAGTGTATGAAGATTCTGCTGAGTCATGCTAACGTGCTCAAGTGGGTAGGTTTAGAGGGTGTAATTGTTTTCACTGCTTAATCCACTTCACGGTGCTTGCTGGTGGCCGATGCATGTAGATACCGAGACATTAGTTGGTTCAAAGACAAACTGAAAACTAAGCTACTAAAAAGGGTTTGCATTAGCAGTAGCTGCGGCTAATGTTACTACCTCCTCACCAGTACTTTCCCCATTGACGCGTGCTAAGCTAAAGGGATACAGAGCCATACCTGGCGATCCCTTCATATTGCTCTTACAATCTTGCATGAAAAAAAAGACCCCCAAAAAAGTGCGTTCACAGAGACGGAGACAAAATAATGTGGAGATTCGAGTCACAATTCCGTGACCTCACTTCCCTTTTTGTACCTGCTTCAAGTCCATTGGCAGCCATTTTACATCCTGTCTGTCCATTCGGCACACAGTACCCAGAGGAGATAGAGCTCACACAAGTGATTAGGAGGCAGTGGATCTGACGATGACTTCCTGTTCTTCCACGGTCTACAGCTGAAGTGGCACCCTTCCAGGTCAGTGCCAGGGCTGTGGGCGGGGCTGGGAGCGGGGCTGTGGGCAGGGCTGTGAGCTGGGCTGTGGGCAGGGCTGGGGGCAGGGCTGTGCGCTGGGCTAGGGGCAGGGCTGTGGGCAGGGCTGTGGGCTGGGCTGTGGGCAGGGCTAGGGGCAGGGCTGTGGGCAGGGCTGTGGGCAGGGCTGGGGGCAGGGCTGTGGGCAGGGCTGTGAGCTGGGCTGTGCGCTGGGCTGGGGGCAGGGCTGTGCACTGGGCTGGGGGCAGGGCTGTGGGCAGGGCTGTGGGCTGGGCTGTGCGCTGGGCTGGGGGCAGGGCTGTGCGCTGGGCTGGGGGCAGGGCTGGGGGCAGGGCTGTGCGCAGGGCTGGGGGCAGGGCTGTGGGCAGGGCTGTGGGCTGGGCTGTGGGCAGGGCTGGGGGCAGGGCTGGGGGCAGGGCTGGGAGCAGGGCTGTGGGCAGGGCTGTGGGCTAGGCTGTGCGCTGGGCTAGGGGCAGGGCTGTGGGCAGGGCTGTGGGCAGGGCTGGGGGCAGGGCTGGGGGCAGGGCTGGGGGCAGGGCTGGGGGCAGGGCTGTGTACTGGGCTGGGGGCAGGGCTGTGGGCAGGGCTGTGGGCTGGGCTGTGCGCTGGGCTAGGGGCAGGGCTGTGGGCAGGGCTGGGGGCAAGGCTGGGGGCTGGGCTGGGGGCAAGGCTGGGGGCTGGGCTGGGGGCAGGGCTGTGGGCTGGGGGCAAGGCTGTAGGCAGTCCTTAATGCATGGAGTTCTCTCTCTCTTTCTTCTAAAGGGGGTGAAGATGGACATGAGGTGCCCAACAGGTCCAGGGAGGAGGACAGGAGCCACCTCCTTCTGACTTGGTTCTTACTTTTTATGATTATGATCATTTTTTGCATGTTGCTAAGTTCAAACGTCCATCGGTTGTCCTTTGCCAACTGATGTGTGTGTGTGTGAGTGTGTCTATGTGAGTGAGTTAGTGTGTTGACAGTGTGAGAGTCGGTATTTTTAAGTGTGAGTCGGTGCGCGTTTGTGAGAGTGCGCATGTGAGTACGTGGCTGTGTAGGCAAGAGTGTGTGTAAGTGTAAGAGTGTTTGTGCGAGTGTAGGTGTGAACTTGTGTCTAGGTGAGGGTGCGTGAGAGTCACTTTGTTTGGAGGTGTGTGTGAGTGTCCAGGTGTGTGTGTGTGTGTGTGAGAGAGAGAGCTAGGACAGTATGTTCAGCGTGACGGCCCCTCTCTGCCTCTTCAGCAGGGCCACAGCCAGCTCATGGGTGGCCCCCTCCAGACTCTCCCCGTTCACCGACAGGATCTGGTCGCCTCGCTTCAGCCGGCCGTCCAAGGCTGCCGCCCCCTGCAGGAGGAGACAGGAACACACACCTCACTCTCACCACTGCCTCGGGCTGAAGGGCCTACCTAAGCCTAAGGGCTTACCTTGCTGAAGACGGTCTTGACGTAGATGGGCAGGTCTCCGTGGGGGCTCCCGAACCCCCCCACGATGCTGAAGCCCAGCCCCTCGCTGCCCTTCTCCAGACAGATGCTCCTGGCCCGGGGGGGCCTGCACAGGGGGGCACAACCAGGGGCTCGCATGAACGTTGTGGAAGACTGTGTGTGTGGGTATGGTGCTTGTGTGTGTGTGTGTGTGTGTAGGTGTGTGTGTGTGTCACTCACTCTGGCTCCGGGGGCAGGGACTCTGGGCTGGTAGGGAGACTGGAGCTGGTGGACAGGCTCTCCACCTGACTGGCTATGGCACTGATGTTGGTGTCAGCTATCACCTGAAACACACACACACAGATGTACATTAACACATAGCATCTGTCTCGCTATAATAATCTTTGTGTTTAGCAAGAGTGAGTCTACACTGGTCATATAATGCGTGTTTGAAATCAACCACTATGCTCCAGTAAGGTTCTGTTAGTCAGAACAGAATCACAATAGTGTTAATGGACAAACTGTGGTTACACACAGAAATCATTTCCCTCTCTCCCTCTCTCCCTCTCTCCCTCTCTCCCTCTCTCCCTCTCTCCCTCTCCCCCTCTCCCCCTCTCCCCCTCTGCTCTCTCTTCCCCTCTTTATCTCTACCTTCTTCCATCCTTCTCTCCAGGAAGGTATTCAATTCTAGGGATACATTTTTTCCACAAGTTGTTTCTTTAATATAATAGTCAGCCAACTACTGAGGGCACCCACGGTCGGAATCGGTTCATTTCCATATTTAATCAACAGAAAAGCAATTAAAAAATTATGAAAACAACAACAACAATAACAAACAATGGCTAATGAAGCGCCGGCTCGCTAGCTGAACGCAGCCCAACACTCCCCAGCCAGCCCCTCTCCCTTATCTCGTCGACACACCTTCTCACGGGGGGGGGGGGGGGGAGGGGGGGCCGAGAGGAGGAGGACGGCGGGGGGAGAGAGGGAGGACGCTGGGGAGGCGCGGGGCGAGAGAGGGAGAAGACTGCGTGTGAGAGAGGCGACGAGGAGAAAGAAGGATGGGGAAGGGGCGCGCGTGAAAACACTGTGTTTTATTAATCCTCAGAGAGAGAAAGAGAGAGAGAAACAGGATGGGGGGGAAGAAAAAGATGAAGGACAAAAAAAAAAACTATTGAGGATTACTAGTGTATGCAGTGTATGACACACTGTGTGTGTGTGTGTGTGTGTGGTGGGGGGATGCACGAGGGCGAGAGAATAAGAAAGGAGATAGAGGGAGACGGAGAGAAAGGGGGGGGGGGGGCAGAATGACAGTGAATAGTGAGAGGGAGAGAGGTGGGCTAGAAAAACAGAACAGAGGATGATGGAGAGAGCACTGTGATAGACGGACAGAGATATGAAGGAGAGACAGAGAGAACAGGAGAAAAAGAAAGAGGGAGAAAGACAAAGAGGAAATGACAGAATGAGAGGTGGAACAAGAGAAAGAGACGAACAGGAGAGAGGGAGAGAGAGAGGCAGAGAGCGAGACAGAAAGAGGCATAGAGACAGAGGAGAGACAGGCAGAAAGGGAGGGAGGCATAGAGAGAGAGAGGGAGGCATAGAGAGAGAGAGGCAGAGGGAGGAGTGAGGAGGTTAGTAAACAGTAATTGCTGTCCAGGGTAGTGTAATCAGGAGGCAGCAGAGAGGGGCGTCCCTGTTCAGCAGAGCAGCGCTGGTCGGCTGCAGCTCCCCTGATAAAGCTGCATTAGCATAAAGAACTGGGATTATCTGGCTCACCGCGCCAAACTGCCTTCCAGCTGCAGGGAGCTGATAACAGCACACACACACACACACACCACATACACATATGCACGCACACACACACACATTCAATGTGATCACATACACACACATTTTATATTATCACAGTCATACGTTTGACATGTCCATACACACACACACACATTATGAATACCTCTTTAAAATATGTGTATATTAGTGTTTTTTCATATATTTTTTTTTTTACCTGAATGTGTTTAATATTGTAAACGAATATTCATAACTATGATCTCCTGAATATTTAGTAAGTATTAATATGACTTATTTTTGAGTACACTCTATGCATATTAAGCTTTTGATTATTTTATCTCAAGGTTTTCACAGCATTCAGATAAACCCATGTAACCAGTCACTCATTCATTCAAATCATCCATCAAACCATTCATTCCAATAGACCCATCAAACATTAATTAACGTACACAAAAACATTAGCTCCACATACAGTACAGTTTTGTAATGACAGTTCTTTATTTATTTTGTCCACATTTGTTGATGATTGTGAACATGCCAGTTTGTGTGACCATGCACTGATTGATGCAGTTTGTTAGTCCCTTAACTATGTGTGTGTGTGTGTTCAGGGTGAGTGTCTGGTTGGTGTGTGTGAGGTGTGTGTGTGTGTGTGTGAGAGATTGGGCTACCTGCATGGTGATGATGCCGTAGGCGTTCTTCAGGATGGTGACCACCTCCCCATGGGACATCCCGTCCAGGGACTGGGCATTGATACTGACCATCCTGTCCCCCACCTGGACACACACACACACACACACAGGTAATAACAAATGGAGTCAATCTTGGATCACACCGTAGACTGACTGACTCAGGCGCATGCACCCACACCCACACCCCCACACCCCCACACACCTTGAGCCTGTGTGTTTTGGCTGCGACTCCGTTGGCTTGGATCATGGCCACGAAGATAGGGATGTCCCCCAGAGGGCTCCCCTTCCCTCCTGCTATACTGATACCCAGAGCATCACTGGGACCCTGAGGGGGGGGAGAGAGAGCGGGGGAGTGGGAGGGAGAGGGAGAGAGGGAAGGGGGGAGAGGGAGAAGGAGGGCGGGGACAGAAGGAGAGGGTAAGAGGGTGAGTGAGAGAAAGAGGAGAGAGAGAGAGAGCGGAGGGGGACAGCAAGGGCAGAAAGACAGTGAGGAGAGAGAGGTAGAGAGAGAGAGGTAGAGAGAGAGAGGTAGAGAGAGGTAGAGAGAGAGAAAGGTAGAGAGAGAGAAAGGTAGAGAGAGAGAGAGAGAGAGAGAGAGAGAGAGAGAAGAGAAGAGAAAGGGAGAAAGAAACAGAGTGTATTGGTTTACTGACTTCTAAACTCCCAATGATAAATGGCTTGTCAATGTTCTAGTTTCTTTGTAACAAGAGCTGGTACAAGTCCAGTGGAATTCTGTGGTCCTGCTCCTAAACCTATGATAAGGCAGAATCACAGTTGTCCAATAGGACAACACAAGGAGTTCTGTAACGACTTACCCGTGTGATCTCCACAGTACGCATCCCTGTATCTGACCCTACACACACACACACACACACACACGCAGGGAGGTAACTTGTTATTTATCTAAAAATTAAATATGGTCTCGAGGAACCATTTGAAAAAAGAAACCGAAAGCACACGATGATGAGGTCACGTCCTACCGGCGCTCTTTGATGACGTCATGCTCTCGGTGGTGGGCCTCCGGGCGTTGTTGAGTGGCTGGGGGGCGGGACTGGGGGCAGAGATGGGGGCGTTGTTGGGGGCGGAGCTGGGCGCAGGGTTGGGGGCGGAGCTGGGGGCAGGGTTGTAGGCGGAGCTTGGCGCAGGGTTGTAGGTGGAGCTTGGCGCAGGGTTGTAGGTGGAGCTTGGCGCAGGGTGGGTGGTGTGTGGAGGGAGGCTGGAGCAGCTGATGTGGCTCATCTGGAGAGGACAGGAGAGACACCATGATGCTCTGGGAAGACCCGCACACACACAGGCCAGTCAGGCACACCAACACACACACACGTTCAGACATGTGCACAGGCATATGGGCAAGCGCAGTTACACACATACACACACACAGAAATGTGCATAGGCAAGTGCAGATACACACACACACACACCAGAGGTCCAGGTGGATGCCATGTTGGGCCACATGCATGTGAACAGATGAGATGAGCGGTCACAGGGGTGAGTCACGAGGGGGGGGGGGGGGGGGGGTGAGCGAAGGGCGAGGCGGTGGCCAGGGTGAGTGAGAGCCTCTGCATGCAAGCTCCCAGCTGAGGTGAGGATGAACACTGGCCATGACACACACTCCCTCCTGTTAGGGATACGGACCCCTGTTACTCTCACTCTCACACACACACACACACACACACACACACACACACACACACACCTGGCTTCCCTGGGAGGTGCGTCTGGAGGAGATCCAGGATGCGGCCTTCAGTCGGCCCAGCTCTAGGCCCACCGTTCCCCTGGCGCACTGCGGAGGCAAGCCAGGGTGACTACCACAGCTCAGCCTGCCCCCTGACCCCCCCCAGACCAGCCCCCCCCCCCCCCCCTCCTCCCCCACAAGGAGCCCCCCTCACACAGCCCCTCTACCCCACAGGTCTAAGAGCACCAGGCTACGGCTAAACACCACCGCCCTGGAGACAGGCTGCTAGCAGGCGGGGTGGTGGTGACACACATCCAGGGTGGGGAACTGTGGACCAAGAAGCCCCTCAAATCTGAATACAGATTATACACAAAGACGGTTCCCTGACTCTGACCCCTGAAATACCGTAGAACGATGCACTTCGGATGCCGGATCTTCTTCTGTGCCCTGTCTGCAATACTCGCACATCGCTTTGGATGAAAGGGTCTGCTCAATAAGTCAAATGTAATGTCAATATAACTCACTTAAATGGTCCGTGGAAGGCCAGAAGATGAGCTACCCTTCAAGTCTGAAAACGTCCCTTCTCTTCGATTGTCCTTGCACCGTGACTACAGATCAGCCTCCGTGGTATATGCACGTGATGTTAATAATCACTGCTGCATGGCTCACACCTCAACCACACAAACTAAACACGTCAACATAGTAGAAATACATTTCTGTTCTGGGGAGTCAGGTGGCTGAGCGGTTAGGGAATTGGGCTAGTAATCCAAAGGTTGCTGGTTCGATTCCCTGGCCTTGCCAATGACGTTGTGTCCTTGGGAAAGGCACTTCACCCTACTTGCCTCGGGGGGACTGTCCCTGTACTTACTGTAAGTCGCTCTGGATAAGAGCGTTTGCTAAATGACTAAATGTTTTATCCTTTGAATCCCCAGTCCTCCTGGTTCACACACAGGGCTGTGGAAATGGGGTGTGTATATCACTCTACAGAGGTTGTATCTGATAAACACAGCCCAGATTCTCCACCCCCTGCTGCTGGAGCAGGTGTGCTTGTCTGTACTCTTCCCTAGTACCCCAGTATAGGCAGCATTAGCCCGCATACAGTCTTGTAGGCCTTCTACAGTAGCAGCCTTGTGGCTGGAACAATGGCGCCCTCTGGTGGTGAAGATATAGGGAGCCTCTTGGCATATTCGATTTACATCACGTTATTCGTTCCAGAGGAAATGTAAGATTCAATTTAAGAGTGAGGCACAATGAGTTTTAAGATTAACCTTTAAGTTTTAAGGTTTAGAGGGTGCGGCCTGACAGTCTAAATGTGCTCGCGTGACCTCTGACCTTGAGGATGGCGGCCACCGTCTCCTGCGAGGCCTGTTTCATGTCGTCCCCGTCGACCGACAAGATCTGGTCCCCCTGCATCAGACGTCCGTCCAGCTCGGCCGCGCCCCCCTTCACCACGTCCGAGATGAACACACCCGTACCGTTCCTGGGGAGGAGGAGGGGAGGGAGGGAGGACGAGGGGAGGGGGGGAGGAGGAGGGGAGGGGGGGAGGAGATGGAGGACAGGAGAGAGGAGAGAGAACAGACAGAAAGAGCAGATTAGAGGAGAGGGATTGGAGGATGGAAGAGAGGAGGAGAGAAGAGGCAAGGGGGAAGCTGCTCATGTCCAACACAGGTCCCTGGGCAAGCTAGCGTCCCCAGGCGAGCTAGTGTCCTCAGGTCAGCAAGCGTCCCCGGGCGAGCAAGCATCCCCAAGCGAGCTTGCGTCCCTGAGGCGAGCTAGCGTCTTCAGGTCAGCTAGCGTCCTAAGGTGACCTAGCGTCCCCGGGTCATCTAGCATCCTCGGGTGAGCTAGCGTCCCCGGGTGAGCTAGCGTCCTAAGGTGACCTAGCGTCCCCGGGTCAGCTAGCGTCCCCTGGTGAGCTAGCATCCCCGGGCGAGCTAGCGTCCCTGAGGGCGAGCTAGCGTCCCTGAGGGCGAGCTAGCGTCCTCAGGTCAGCTAGCGTCCTCAGGTGAGGTAGCGTCCCCGGCGAGTTAGCATCCTCAGGTCAGCTAGCATCCCCGAGTGAGCTAGCGTCCTGAGGTGAGCTAGCGTACCTCTTCCCCACGATGCTGAGGCCCAGGCCTCGTCCGCTCTTCTTCTGCAGCTCCACGCGGAACACGTCCAGGTTCTCCTCGTCGCGGTACTGCGCCTCGTCCCTCAGAACGGCCAGCTGCACCAGGGCCGGGGTCTGCCTCAGGGCGGCGATGGCGTCCTCGTGGGCGGCGCCGCGCAAGTCCACCCCGTTCACCTGGCGAACGGGCACGCACGTTCATACACACACACACGTTAATATACACACACTGGACTTTGCACAGGAATTCATGCACATACTGTACACACACACTCATGTGTGTTTATTTCAAATATACACACACACCTGCTTTTGTACACGTACACACACTGGTGATCGCATAGGCCTTCATTCACACCCAAAACATCACCCACTCATTTCTCTAAACTACTGTCCCTGTCTGTATGCTGAAAACAGAGCTACCAGACAATTATACTGAGATAAAGTTGATCCAACTGTTGTCTCCAAGCAGTAAGATATCAATTAAGTCCAGTAGAGGGCGTCATCGTCAAAGATGAGCTGGGTTGATTGTGGCGTGATGAGCAATGACGTTAGAGCCAGAGGTGAGATCAGAGGTGAGATAAGCCCCTCTGTCACCTTGTCACACAGGTTAAAGACCCACTACAGAATGGGAATGGGAATTCTACAGAGAGAAAGGAAGGGAGAGAGAGAGACAAAAGAAGAGAGACATGTGTGAAGACTGACCTCCAGGATCTGGTCTCCAGCCCAGAGTCTGCCATCTCGAGCTGCTGCACCCTCCTCATACACCTCATGGATCACTATGGCATCCTGGAGGGAGAGAGAGAGAGAGGGAGAGGGAGAGAGAGAGAGGGGGGCAGGGAGAGAGAGGGAGGGAGAGAGGGGGGCAGGGAGAGAGGGGGGCAGGGAGAGAGAGGGAGGGAGAGAGGGGGGCAGGGAGAGAGAAAGAGGGGGAGAGGGGAAGGGAGGGAGAGGGGGAGGGAGGGAGAGAGGGAGAGGGAGGAGGGAGAGGGAGGGGGGGGGGACAGAGGGAGGGAGAGAGGGAGGGAGAGAAAGGGATAGGGAGGGGGGGAGAAAGAGAGAGGGAGAGAGGGAGGGAGAGGGGGAGGGACGGAGATGGAGGGAGGGGGGGAGGGAGGGAGGAGGAGGGAGGGAGGAGGAGGGAGAGAGAGGGGTGGAGGAGGGAGAGGGGTGGAGGAGAGAGAGAGAGGGGTAAATGTAGAAAAGGTAGAGACATAGAAATAGGGTTGAGAGACAAAAGAAGGGATGGAGCGAAACCAGGAGAGAGGGACGGAGAGAGTAAGGGAGGGATAAAAGTAGAGAGGGAATGAAACAGACATATATATTACAGTTAAATAAGGGAGAAACAGAGAGATACAGAGACAGAGAGACGGACAAAGAAAGAGATGGAAACAGCCAGAAATAAAAAGTAATTTTCCAGGAGGGATCAGGAGTGAAATCACATCACTGCGGAGCCACTGAAGGAGCTAAATCAATAGGATCCACATTATCCATAATGCAGCAGCACTGGGTTCCAGGCAGCCAGTCGAACCCTTCCGACCGAGAGGCACAGGGGACGAGGGCAGAGGGGTAAGAGAGGGAGATGTGGAGGGCGCGGGCGGGAGAGATCTCACAGAAGATGACAGGTGCCTCTCAGTCCACACTGCCCTCAGGGCCCTGCATGATGCTGCAGATAACCCCTGCTTCACACACTGCCCTCAGGGCCCTGCATGATGCTGCAGATAACCCCTGCTTCACACACTGCCCTCAGGCGGTCCCTGTATGTGTATGTGTGTGTGTGTGTCAGTGCAGGCTGGTCGCTGAGGGTTACCGGGTGTTTGAGGGTGGGGGGGGGGTCTTACCAGCTGGGTGTCTTTGCCCCCTACGATACTGAGGCCCAGGCCGGAGCGGCCCTTAGCTATCTCTATCACCGTCTCCTGGCCTGCCACGATGGGGCACGTAGCCGGGTCTGCAGACAGGGCCACAGCAGAGGGATGGATGAACCAAGTTCACATTCGCAAAAAGGTTAGAAATCGAATCGCCTGGGAAGTGACGCCCACACAATGGATGACAGCTGTTTTATCGAAGGGTAGCAGTGAGGGCACTGTTGGTCCTAAGTGGATGTGAGTGTGATGGGCCTACCTCTGGTGCTGGAGGGGAGGTCAGGGCTGGTGAGGGGCAGGGGGGAGGGGGCCTGGGGAGACAGCGGCCCATCAGCAGGCCTCGCTGGCAGCTTGCTGGAGCTTCCAGAGACCCTGGGCAAGCTGGAAGTCTACACACATACACACAAACAAACCCCACACCACAACCGTCAACATTTTTACATTCCGCTTTCGCTCAAAAGTGCCACCTTAAGATGAATTTTGTATGTTCTCATCCACTATTAAACTGAGCTGGTCTGACACTGCGGAGACACCTGCTCTCTTTCGGGAGCTTGGGTAAAAGTGGGCCTTTCTGGAAGGCTCCGGTGGGAGCTCATTTGAAGCGGCGCCCGGTCTCTCCCCGGTCCTCCTCTCACCTTCTCCTGTGGGCCAGGGCCTGTGTGAGGAACACTCTCACTGATCTCTGGAACCTTCTCGGACGACCTCAGCCACACACACAGAGAGGGAGGCACGGAATGCAGTGGCAGAGGTATAGGGAGAGAGAGAGACAAAGAGAGGAGGAGAGAAACAAAGAGAGAGGGGGAATGAGAGGGAAAAGGGAAGGGGTGGGATGAGAGAGAGAGAGAGAGACAGAGAGAGAGAGAGAGAGAGAGAGAGAGAGAAAGAGAGGGAGAGAGAGGGAGAGAGAGGGAGAGAGAGGGAGAGGGTTAGGACGAGAAGTAAAGCCCATGGCCCTATTCAGTCAGACGCAGTAAGCAGGTTTCTAGGTTAACGAAAGATGAGAAACAGAGAATCACTCGGTGCACTAAACACTTTTATGTCGACTAAAAAGACTTCACAAGACTGACAATGTTCAGCTAGTTCGGAGACAACCTCGGCTGAGACAAAGACAAACTGCCTGGAAGAACTTGATATGTGTGTGAACTTGTGAGTGATAAAAAACATGACACACACGCAAAACACACCTAGTGGATTAAACAGTATTGGGTCGACTGTAGATGACCCAATACTGAGCTCCTAACCCTAACCCTCTCTTGTTTCTGTCCAGGAGCTGTTTCGATTGAGAGGAAGGCTGGGAGAGGAAGTGACACGGAGGGGCTGACCTTGGACACCGTCTCCCCCTCTCGAAGGCTCTTGGGGCCGCTGTCTCTGGAGACGAGCTCTGTGGTGGACGCTACACACACCTGCTCATGGGAAGCGGCGGGGGTGAGGGAATGAGAGTGAAAGAAGGAGTGAGAGTCGTATGGAACGAGACAGAATGAGAGAGAGAGGTGAGAGAGAGAGGTGAGAGAGAGAGAGAGAGAGAGAGAGAGAGAGAGAGAGAGAGAGAGAGAGAGAGAAGAGAAAGATAGAGAGAGAGAGAGGCGAGAAAGATAGAGAAAGACATGTGAAAGAGAACAATAAAGAAAGAGAGGAGAAAACGAGAGAGGCGAGAGAGAGAGACAGAAAGAGAGTATGTCAGCGCGATAGTCCAAAACCAGGGATGAATTTGACTGCCTCAGTACCAAAGTGTGTCCTTGCATCAAGCCTTGAGGAACACAGTTAACTACAATCTGTTCCAGTCTGCAACAACGAGGGCTCCGGTCCTGTACCTTGGCGGGGGCCATCTCAGGGGTGAGGGCCGGGGTGTCTGGGGCCTGGGGCTTCTCTGAGGGGGGCTGAACCACCGAGGTGGGGGGGGGGACCTGGAGGGGAGAGTCACAACACAATGTTCTAGAAATGACGATGGAACTGGACTCCAACATTAAAAGCTTACGTGGATAAGGAGGCAACATGTATAGACTGGGTATGAATAGCTTGTATGGAGAAAAAAAGGGAAAATAGAGATCCCAATTTTTTTGTGTAAGAACGTCAGACCGTGTGTATGTGTGTGTAAAGTGTGAAGGAGTGTGCATGAGTGTGTGTGTGTGTTACCTCAGCGACTGGGAGGGCAGCAGGTGGGTTGGGAAAGGGAGGCACAGCCATCTGGTTGATAGCATCTTCATTCCTACGGAGGGATTGGAAGGGGGAACCAGAGAGCGACAGATTGGAAAAAGGAGACAGAGAAATAAGTCAGTTGAGGATTGGACCTGGTGTACTGTACTGCCTGCTTGACTATTTGCTTCCTTTCATGTTGGTTGTTAAACAGCCAGTAAACAACCAAAGACCATCCTATATTCTCGTCGTTTTTTGGAGGTGATCTCACACAGTAAACCACAGGTAATGTCTCTTCTTGCTGCATGTATACCGTTTAACCTGATGGACTATGCTGGACGTATGTCTCACAACCAGCTTTGATCCTCACATCAAGAGCCTTAGTCCCAAGAGCAAGGTCTGTCCAGCAGCATGGGGCAGCTTTAGCGAAAGGTTACCCTCCCAATCCTCTCGTGTGCAACAGAGAGAAGCTGCCATCACCAACAATACACACCCACACACAAGCAATCACCCTGCCGTACTTGACTCCTATTTGAAAAACGTCTTCAGGAGTTTTCCTCCATTCTCTCCTCCATGCAGTCCGAGCCCGGTGCAGATAGCTGGTAGAGCTAGTCTCTATGTCTCTATGAGACGGAGACACTCGTCCATATGTTCAGGGGACCCGTGTCCACCACCCCTCCCTCCGTCTCCCTGGCAGCTGCTAATAAGGCTATTCTGGCGTGTGCACTGGGAGGAGGGGAAAAGACAACATTTAGACGGTGTGTTAGCTTACATCGCCGTGGGGGAGACCAGATATTACATAAACCCTCCCCTCCCCGCGGAGTTAGGTTGCGAAAACACGGGGGCGGCAAATCAACAACGGTTCCCTCTTGTATGCTAATGAGCCACAGGCTGGGAGACCAACGCGGCGACGACGACGACGAAAACATTCCCGCGCGAATCCCCCGCACCATCACAGAGACACCTGCCAGGAGACGCGTGCCGGCATATGCCACGGCTTTGCCCTCAGGACCCAGAGAGCGCCGGAGAGCGCCCGCTAGCGCGTCCGACAAGGGATCTGTTTGATTCACAGACTCGACATTCAGTCAAGCCATCTGGGTCTCAGCCCACATTAGCATGAGTGAAGGTGAAAGGTAAGAAGTGCACAGATATTCAGCTTCATTATCCCGGGCTCTGATCTGGAACCAGACTAATATTTATTCAGCAAGGCGAAGCGTGTGGCAGGAATGATGAGATGGCATCAGTGGTTTGATATCCTCCTCAAGTACCAAGTGACCAGGTCCCTCTTCCTTGTGGACATCATTTAGGGGATCTTTTTTCATTTCTAAATTCTGCTGCTGACAACATTCCAAAGCCAAGTATGTGCTATATTGTAAATGTACATATCAATTATTATTTGTGAAGGTATATGGAAAGGGCTTTTTTGAAAAGTATATGTTAGGTGCTATATTGTAAACGTGTATGTAAATATAATGTAACGGTTTATGTAAACAGTGAAAGACATATCACCCAGAGCAGCAGAGGAGAGTGAAGACAGGCATCTCTCCACAGCGCGTCACAATCAGTCCTCAAAACTGACGTCACCTGTTGTCCTGTCTAATGACTCAACATATAGTCCTGTTCGATGACACCACTTCACATGTAGTCCTGTTCGATGACACCACTTCACATGTAGTCCTGTTTGATGACACCACTTCACATGTAGTCCTGTTTGATGACACCACTTCACATGTAGTCCTGTTCGATGACACCACTTCACATGTAGTCCTGTTTGATGACACCACTTCACATGTAGTCCTGTTCGATGACACCACTTCACATGTAGTCCTGTTCGATGACAAAACTTCACATGTAGTCCTGTTCGATGACACCACTTCACATGTAGTCCTGTTCGATGACACCCCGTCACATGTAGTCCTGTTCGATGACACCACGTCACATGTAGTCCTGTTCGATGACACCACTTCACATGTAGTCCTGTTCGATGACACCACTTCACATGTAGTTCCAGCCTTCACTGCTCCTCCTCAGTGTCCATCTGCTGTCTTCGCCTGGTCCTTCCTCCAGCACTCCCCCCCCTCTCCTCCTCCTAGTGCCGGCACAGGGGAGAAGCTCCGAGCCCTCGCTCAGAAAGAAAGCCCGCAGGGACCATGGATGGAGCCCGGGTCTCCCGACATCAGAATGTTGAGCTTCCGGGGTCGGTTTCCTAGAGAGATCCTCCTCCGCTCTCGTGTTGTTCTTTTCAGAGTTCTGTCTACGTCCTGCTCCTTCCCGTTTTCCCAGGTGTGGAAGCTCTCCCGGTTAGCATTAGCGCAGGGGGCTGTGGCTCTCCCACTCCACGCCCCTCGGTCGGCTGGCGTCTGGGGGAGGAGGGGAGCACCGTCCCCCTCTCCTCTCTCCGTGGAGTTCAGGTGGTTGTGAGGTGGGAGTTGGCCTCCCTTCTCCGGACAACGAGGTGCGCCAGGCTCCGCTCACGTTCTACGCCCAGCTCCTCTCTCCTCGTACCCGTTCCTGCTCTTCCTACCTCTCTTACGACTTCTCTCCTGTTCTCTCTCCCTCTCGCCTCCTCCCACTCGTTCACTGCTCATTGCCGCCACCCCCCACCCAACCTCGTTTTCCCTCTTTACCTAGATCTCTCTTCTCTTCCCTCCCTTCTTCCCTCCCTTTATTGTCTTTATTGTCTGACCAGTAAGTGACCCTTTTCCAATTACCGTTAATGTGTTTTTTTTCCCTTTCTTCCTCTTCCTATTTTGTGAAGGTGAGGGCAGGCTGGAGGACAGAGACAATTTATAGATCTATCAATCTGTAGCATCCTGTCGACACCCAGCACAGACAGAGCCACTGCGAACTGGCATGCAAACGTCTGCAGGAAGCACTGTTACAGGAAGTGACGTTACAAGAAGCACTGTTACAGGAAGTCGTTACGGGAAATGCCGTTGTTTGGGACTCGTTTGTGGACCCCTGAGCGCTTGTGTCACAGCGCTAAGCTCCCCGAGACGTGCGGAGAGGGACACCAGCTCTGAACCATCATCTTCCAGTCCCCCTCGCCCGCCCCCCCTCCCCCCCCCCCCCGCTTTTGTTTCCATGGCGATTTTGATCTGGGAGGCATCCTGTCTGGGCAGCGAGGCTCGTTGCCATCCCGACCCTTGGCCAGGTATAAATCTTTCACAGGCGGCCTCGGGGGGACGTCTTGTAATGGAAGCTCTGACACGCTGTGACCAGTGTCCGGGGGAAAACAAGCCTTTCTCCGGCTTCGCAGTAAAAGCCTCTCGGTGACAGACGGGAAGACTTCAGAGAGCTACAGAGAACAGGTAACGGGATGATCCCCAACAGCATCCACTCAGCTTCATTACACACGGGTGGGACTTTCAAAACCACTTGATATCACGGAAAGTACATTTAATGGCCGCATGGAAAAGTTGCCCCGCCACGTCTGAAAACAAACCTACGCTCCTGCCCCAGAGTTGTACGCCTTCATGAGCACTGTTCCAGACAACGAACCCCAAGTCCTAACCCACCATGACACCATGCAGAGGAGCCTGCACTGACTGAGTTTCCTCACGTGAAGGTTATCCTGTCACAGCTGACGTGACGGCTGTTGACCTCTGACCTGCGGGAGTGAGGGGGAGCTTGTTTTACAGGTCAAGATGCTGATTGGCTGCGTTCTGGTGGACTGGTACTGACAGAGCATGGATGACCTGTTGCAGAGGCTCACAGGTTAGCCCTATGAGATGGATGCAACCAAAAATACAACCAAAATCTTTATTTACTTTCCAAAGAGTTCAGTTTCTAACAACCACCCTCCTCCCCCTCCCCCCCCCCCCCCCCCCCCCCCCCCCCCCCCCCCCCAAAAAAAAAAAAAT
>NW_025813698.1:0-17500 GCF_021917145.1 Hypomesus transpacificus | reverse complement strand
AGCCCAAATCCCCTGTTCTCCATTTTCGCTTATCTCCCTCCTTCCACAATATAGCCGTCGCTCCTCTGCTCTTCCTAGGGCTTGGAGTCTTCTGAACCAACCCCCTGGGTCTCCAGGTCGTAGCGTTCCGTGGCTAGCTAGTACGGATTGGCTCCAGGGGGTCAATGTGATTTATTTTATCTGTCTCTCTCTCTCTGTGTGTGTGTGTCTTTTCATTGAAGACTGAACAGTGTCTCATTTACGAATCGTTAGATAACATCCTCAAAGGCAGCCGTCCATCAAAAGAACGAAAAAGAAATGTGAGACTTTCTACCCGAATGCAAATCTTTGTCTGCGCGAGTGTGTTTTTCCTTTGACACAACATCAATCGTCCACACGACTATTAATCAACTTACAATCATTCAATACTAAAATATCCCTGTATCCAAAAGGTTTGTATTTTAGTTGTTTTCCCAGGATGAATTGATGACCTCCTCAATCTCAACACCAGCGTTGATTAGTCGGAGATTGATTGAAACGTTTTACAAGCCTGTGACAGACCTCCTCGCCTTGCATAAAGCCTTGTAGCTCAGACGCAAGCAGGATGACACATTCACTCCCACCCCGTCCTGTGGCTCTGAATCAAACCCTCCAGCCGCCAGACTGTAAATCTGACAAGGGGACTGCTGGGGTGGAGGGGTGCATATTTAGAGAGAGAGAGAAAGACAGAAACAGGGGGGGGAGGAAACGTGGGAAAAACAAAAAGAGAGAGAGAAAGTAAAAGAGAAAGAAGGAGAGGAGGTTGGTTCCCTGTGACCTTTCTCTGTAAGGCGGCCCCTGACGCTTTTTATTTTCCGTTTCATCATTAGTTTTTTTCTTTCTAACGGCGTGTGAGAACGAGGGAGAGTTTATGCTTTCCATTCAGCCCACACCGGCATGAAGGGTCATTAAGAAGCCCAGAACATTCAGCAGATAACACTGGGGGGGGGGGAGGGCGTGAAAGAGAGACAGGGAAAAGAAAAGAGGGAGAAAAATGGAGGGTTAAGAAATGGAGGGATGACGGAGGGACGCGTTGAAGGAAAGGACAAACGTCAGAAGATGAGGGGGGGAGTCAGGCTGGGGTGGGGGGGGCGGCGTCCTGAGGGGGGAGGTGGCAGATGGAGGGATGGAAAAGAGATAGGTGAGGGAGTGGACAGCACCTCTGGTCCTGGATGATAACACACCATGCTCCATTAAGCACTACGGCAGCAACATAACCTCCACCTCTGATTGGCTCTCTTTCCTAATCTGGACCAATAAGAGGTAGGACTCTGCAGAACAACCAATAACTTCATCCTGAGTTATCAACCAGTACACAATTTGCCATCAAATTCCACTCGTAAAATGACAGTTTCCCTGCATTCGTAGCATACCGCAATTATGGCTGGCCTTCTTCTTGGATGGAGTCAAATCGTGGAATATTAATTAAAATGTGGTTGATTGTGCCTCAAGGACGACACAAGGACGACACAGATCACAGCTGATTCACAACAGAGGCACGAGAAAGAGAGAGATACATAATAGAAAGAGAGAAGCGGTAGAGAAAAGAGAAAGAGACAGAAAGAGAGAGAGCGAGAACATAATAGAAAGAGAGAAGTGGGAGAGAAAAGAGAGAGAGAGAGAAAACAAAAGACTGACTCGTGGAGGTGGAGAAGTGGAAGAGTGGAAGAGTGGAGAAGACAGAGAGAGAGAGAGAGAGAGAGAGACAGAGAGAGAGAGAGAGAGAGAGAGAGACAGAGAGAGAGAGAGAGGGGGGGGGGGGGAGACGAGCAGAGGAGAAGACAGGGTGTGGGAGAAGAGAGGATGAAAGGTGAGCGTCCCTCCTCCTATCCCCAGCCGGGTGATGAGCAGTGAAGGGGAAGCTGTTGTTTTCCCTGGGAACGGGCTGTGTGTCAAAGGGCGTGGGTGTCTATGTGTTTGTGTGCGTGTGTGTGTGTGTGGTTGTGTGTGTGTGTTTGTGTGTGTGGTTGTGTGTGATGAGGAGGGAGGATAAGGATGGAGTAGGACAGGGTAGAGTTGACATCTACGAGTAATGAAAGTCGTCCATCACTGTCCATGCCAAATGATACACACACAAACACAGACAGAGATCTTTCAGCCAATCAGAGGGGGGTTATGAGTCTCCTCCCTGTCTCTGGCCCTATCACAGGGCCATCTGATGAGTCTGGTCATTCGCCCTGGTGCTGTATGCATGTTCTAGCTTCTCCATACAATGTCCTGTCTTAGCTACATCCTAGTCCTGTCCTAGCTACATCCTAGTCCTGTCCTAGCTACACCCTAGTCCTGTTTTAGCTACATCCTAGTCCTGTCCTAGCTACACCCTAGTCCTGTTTTAGCTACATCCTAGTCCTGTTTTAGCTACATCCTAGTCCTGTCTTAGCTACATCCTAGTCCTGTCTTAGCTACATCCTAGTCCTGTCCTAGCTACACCCTAGTCCTGTCCTAGCTCCTCCAAACATCCTAGTCTGTCCTAGCTGGATGGTGAATGGTGGTCGAATGGGTTGTAGGAATGTTTGGATGTCACCTTGATCTCTGAAATATTCCAGTGGAGTTTTACAATGTTGTCATGTTCTCCATAAGCATGTGTGTGAAGATAAGAGATGATGCGTGTGAATGCAAGCATGTACAAAGCTATGGTGCGTGCGTGACGCGTGCATTTGTACGTGTGTTTTTGAGCGTGTGCATGGTGCGTGAGTCTTTGGGTGTGTATGTGACGTGTGCGTGCGCTCGAGTGTGTGTACGTGTGCTTGAGTGTGTGTGTGTGTGTGTGTTTACACCCTGCAGCTGGTGCTAATGTCTGAACAAGGGGGAAGAGGCAGCCAGCTGTGACAAGGTGGCTGCAAGGAGAGAACGGCTTCAGTTAACGATTGTCTGCTCCTAAATAGCCCTGATGCACGCACACACACACACAAACACAAGCAAGCAAGCCAGAAAATCCCAAAATATAAAACACACGTTTTAGGGGCATTGGTAGAATAGTCGAAGATATGACTTCCACTTTCTCTCTTGAATCTAATCCAGGTGAGATCAGCCTGTTCAGAGGAGACAGCTGGATGAGAGGAGGGAGTCTGGACATGGGAGGAGCATGACGGAGGACAGGATGAGAGGAGGGAGTCTGGACATGGGAGGAGCATGACGGAGGACAGGATGGAGTCTGGACATGGGAGGAGCATGACGGAGGACAGGATGAGAGGAGGGAGTCTGGACATGGGAGGAGCATGACAGAGGACAGGATGAGAGGAAGGAGTCTGGACATGGGAGGAGCATGACAGAGGACAGGATGAGAGGAGGGAGACTGGACATGGGAGGAGCATGACAGAGGACAGGATGAGAGGAGGGAGTCTGGACATGGGAGGAGCATGACAGAGGACAGGATGAGAGGAGGGAGTCTGGACATGGGAGGAGCATGACAGAGGACAGGATGAGAGGAGGGAGTCTGGACATGGGAGGAGCATGACAGAGGACAGGATGAGAGGAGGGAGTCTGGACATGGGAGGAGCATGACAGAGGACAGGATGAGAGGAGGGAGTCTGGACATGGGAGGAGCATGACAGAGGACAGGATGAAAGGATGAGGGGGAAAGAGGTTGATAGAGCCATTTCAAAAGGGACAGACAAGGGACAGACATTAAAAATATTCTTTTTCGGGGGCAGATCAACAAACGTGTTTGCACAGACACGCACAAACCCCCCCCACCGACACACACGTGCACACACACACACACACACACACGAACGCCCACAAACGCGCGCGGTTAAGCAGCGTGAGTGATTACTGTGGGGTGCTTTGACTAGCTCACGCTGTCACACACTGATGCTTCCATTATTGCTGCCCTGTTAGAAACAGCTAGCACGCACGCACAACACACACACACACACCAATACACATACGACACACGCACCACCGACAACAAAACAAACACACTAAATAAATACCAAGCAGATCCTGCCGGGAGTGTTAATGCACTCTGACAGGTCACCTTGCTGGGAGCACACACACACGCACACACAAACACGCACACACACACACACACAGATTACATATTATTCTAGAACCTCTGACGGACTCTAGACCTGTCAGGTGATATATTTGCTAAAACGCATCACACACCTACAGAACAATATTCAGTCCCTTACAATGACTCTCTGTATTTAGCTGTCGTGTTGACCCAGGGTCCCCGTCAGCGCTGGAGGAGTGTGCCACCGCCACAGGCGCTAGTACTGCCAAGGTCAGGCTGACGAACACTCACCACACTACAAACAATCCAATCAGGTGCATTTGTCATTTAGGTCGCCTGTCCCTTTAAGATGTACGAATTAGGTGAGGGGAAATTTTAATTCAGGACATGCACTCGCTCTATGTCCCAATGCCCCTCCATCTCTCTATCCCAATGTCTCGCAGTCTCTTTCTCTGTGTCCCACTCTCTCTAGCCCTGTCCTACTTTCTCTGTTTCCCTCAGTCTCTCCCCCCCCCCCCCCCCCCCCTGCCAACACTTTCTGTGTCTATACCCCCACCCCTTCATGTCTCTCTGTCTCCCTGTGTCTATCCATCTCTTGTTAGTGTTGATGGCAGGCTAGACCCAGGTCCCTGGTTCAGGCAGTGTGTGTGTGTGTGTGACACCTGCAGCAGCCTCCTCCATACTAAGCACTAGACGTGCCTTGCAACTTAATCAACACACACAGCTGTCAGGGTAGCCTACAGTACCAAAGGCACACGCACACACACGCACACACACGCGGCTGTCTTTACACAAACCTAAGAGCATGGGTGTACAGTGCACGTGCACACCGATGTGAATAGATAACGCGACAATAAATAAATGACTGTTATAAAGTCAGACACGCGACTGTTTGCTGCCACCATTGTGAAAATATGTTTCTAAATATGCTAGATGTGGGCCATGCATTAATCAAATCCAGAACACCAATTCTAGTGAAATTGAGGTTGTGGCGCCAAACTTCTTTTTCTTCCTCTCTTCCTCTCTTCCCTTTCTCTCTTCCTCTCTCTCACTTCCTCAACGACCTTTTCTCCAACCTCTCCATTCCCCCCCCCCCCCCAAAGGTCTTCGCTCCTTCTCTCTTCCTCTCAAACTTCCCCCCTCCAGTCGTTGCGCGCTCCGCCCCCCCGGTCCTCCCTCCTTCCTGGTCTGCCTCTGAATCTAGGCTGGAGACGCCCAGGGGGTGAGACCAAGGTGATCGCTTCTATTTTAGCCTCAGTCCTCCAATCACTAGGCCACTCAAATACAAATACGGAACGCTCCACCAAGGTGAACAACAGCCGCCGTCTAATACACACTCACACTCACACACACACACACACACACACACACAGAGAGACATGCTTGCCTACGGTCTCTCCCTCACTCTCTCTCTCTCTCTCACACTAAATTACACTGCACACGTAGGAATAAGATGATTGTGTTCAGGACCACAGCGTTGCTAAAGGTGCATGCATGAGTAAATCCACTATTTCCATCATAATTGCGAACGGAAATTCAGAGGAAAGTTTATTCAAGGTGACTGTTGCTCTCTACGTGACATCATACGCCTTGGGTAAACAAAACCAATAAACCAAAACTAACGGAACAAAAACCCTGCTTATTGACTCATATTAGAATTTTAACGTCTAAATATGAATCAGCTTCATGGCTTATTAATGAAAGTCTGCTGATTCAACTGCATGACTGATTTTCTATGGTGTTTACCAACAAGGGTGTGTTTGTGTGTGTGTGTGTTGAAGGGGGGGCTTCAGTGTTGCCCAAGACGACACGTGCAGGAGCAGCTTACAGGTGCCGTCATTTAACTTAATATTTGTTTCTGGAATTGAATCTTGTCAAGTGAATGGGATAATCTGATTGGACAACTGTCCCAAGCCACAGGATAATGAAAAAATGGTGTTTCACCAGGGTGGCCGAAGGGTACACACGAAGCCATGAATACTGTAGACACACACTGGCCAGTCCTCTGTGTGTCTGTGTGTGTGTGTGTGTGTGTGAGGGCTGGTCCTCTGTGTGTGTGTGTGTGTGTGTGTGTGTGTGTGTGAGGGCTGGTCCTCTGTGTGTGTGTGTGTGAGGGCTGGTCCTCTGTGTGTGTGTGTGTGTGTGTGTGTGTGTGAGGGCTGGTCCTCTCCTGCTGCCCTCCCCAGCAGCAGCTCCTGTCTGAGCCTGAAGGAAGGATCCCTCAACCCTCTTCCTCATCCTCTCTCACAGCTCCCTTTAACCTTGTGTACAACTCATGGGGCCCACAATGCACGCACACACACACACACATTATGCACACACAAAAACACATGTATTCCTCTCCATCCCCCGCCTCACACTCTCCGTGTTTGACCACGGGGGATTCTGCGCAGACAAACAATATGAGACTCCAGGATCCAGTGAGCGCGCTGACAGGCTAATGGAGGTCTGGCAGGACCGGGGGCCGGCGGGGGAGGGAGCGACCTGGGCGTGGGAGGAAACGGCAACACTTCTTACGCTTCTTCATTTAGCCAGACGCTTTTATACTTCATTCACTGCCCATCACTGAGCCTGGCTGGAGAGGGAGCCATTGTGGCGAGACCAAGAGAGAGAGGTGGACAAACAACGCAACTGGAGAGACGTCACCCACGTGGTGGCGGTCCCATGGCCTTGGTGTTGACAGTGGCATGCGCAAACACACCCACGCAACACACAGCCTCGTGTCTTGCTCACAGCTGCATTTTCTGCATTGTCACTGCAATGCAACACTCCATTCTGCCTTGCACAGAGAAAAAACAATTATGACTGAACGCCTGAAATGAATGAGACAAGGTGTGGCATGCAGTCTAGATCTAAACCTAAAACTCTTTGCACCTTCAATCCTGGGCCTTCGTTCAACATTGTATTCACTTAGCACACCGTGTTTAGTCAGGGGGAGGATTTGAACCTGGGACGTCTTAATCCTCAGGTAAACGCTCTACCCCTGAGCTATAGCCGTCCCCTGCCCTAGCAGCTGGAAGTTGGTTCCGGTAGCAGAGCAGAAGACTGTAGGAGTGTGTGTCCTGGTGGTGTTGTGGACCTTCAGCTCAGCTGACAGGGCAAGATGAACGACCACTGCAGAGCCAATAGGCTGGGCAGGCCACGTCCATCCACAGTCGCCATCAACAGCTCGCTGGTGTCATCATGCACCGAATCAACGCCCCCGCCAGATCGCTCCCTCAACGCAGGGCGCGCACACACACACACACACACACACACACACACACACACACTGTTGCCTTTACTTTACAGCAGAGGAATTACGTCTCTGGCATTCCCCTCGCCTTAGAAATCAAAGGAGTTCACAAGAGTTCAAAATTATCCTCATAAGTATGAATCAATTACTCTCCAGACAAACTTAACTTT
Source organism: Hypomesus transpacificus (assembly GCF_021917145.1). NCBI lineage: Eukaryota > Metazoa > Chordata > Actinopteri > Osmeriformes > Osmeridae > Hypomesus > Hypomesus transpacificus. The sequence goes on along the minus strand of NW_025813698.1, from coordinate 10,119 downwards.
CTCAGCAGCTCGTCTCTCAGACACTAGCAAACAGGCAGACACATGCACACAAACACACACACGCACAAACAGGGGGGGATCCTCTTGATAAGGCTGTGTGTGTTAGCAGGGGTGTGTGTGGTAGCAGAGGTGTGTGTGTTAGCAGGGGTGTGTGTGGTAGCAGAGGTGTGTGTGGTAGCAGGGGGGTGTGTGGTAGCAGGGGTGTGTGTGGTAGCAGAGGTGTGTGTGGTAGCAGGGGGGTGTGTGGTAGCAGGGGTGTGTGTGGTAGCAGAGGTGTGTGTGGTAGCAGGGGGGTGTGTGGTAGCAGGGGTGTGTGTGGTAGCAGAGGTGTGTGTGGTAGCAGGGGGGGGTGTGGTAGCAGGGGGGTGTGTGGTAGCAGGGGTGTGTGTGTGGTAGCAGAGGCTAGCAGGGTGTGACTGTGATCAGCACTGTGCTGATTGAAGAAGCCCTTCTATTCACAACCTGTTTCTACTGAACACTGTCCTAAATCCATATTACAGACAGGAGGGAGGGAGTGACGCGCAGAGACCACATAAAAGAGTCCTAAACAGACAGAGATAAACAGACAGGCAGAGAGACAGACAGGCAGGCAGAGAAACAGGCAGAGAGACAGACAGACAGGCAGGCAGGCAGAGAAACAGGCAGAGAGACAGACAGACAGGCAGGCAGAGAAACAGGCAGAGAGACAGACAGACAGGCAGGCAGAGAGACAGGCAGAGAGACAGACAGGCAGGCAGGCAGAGAGACATAGAGGCAGGCAGAGAGAGATCCTGAAAGACAGTCTCTCTGAGCACGGCTGACCCCTTGCTATGTGCTGACAGGAGGCATGTGCGACACCATGAGCACGCTGTCTGCAGTCACACACATACAGATGATGCCCAATGATGACAAATGTAACAATACAGAAAAAATCCTAGAACACACACACACACACACACAATTCTATCAGTTTAAACGAAGCAGAAAATCCACTGACCTGGCAACATGATCCATGCTTCACTCTTCCCCTAGTCCTGAGCTCAAAGTCCCCATGCGGTTCTCTCAGTGTGTGTGTGTGTGTGTGTGTGTGTTCCTTCACAGCTTCTTGGTCAGCAGAGATGCTTGTAGTGCTGGTCTGAGAGCATGCCGAGACCCTGTGATGTGCCGAGGGAGGAAGAGAGCCAAGGATCGGAGCTAGAGAGAGAGAAAGAGAGAGAGAGAGAGAGAGAGAGGAGGAGGAGAGCGTCTGCCTGCAAGTGGGCTGCTGGGGTGCTAGGCACTGTGCAGCAGAGTGCACACTCTCCTCCACGCCTCACCGCCTCCCTCTCCTCCTCCCCTCTCTCTTCCTCCCCCTCCTCTCTCTCCTCTCTCTTCCTCCCCCTCCTCTCTCTCCTCTCTCTTCCTTCCCCGCCTCCCGCTCTCTTCCTCCCCCTGTCCTCTCCTCCTCCCCTCTCTACCCCTCCCCATCCCTCTCTTCCCCTCCCCTCTCTCTCTCCTCCTCCCCTCCCTTCTTCTCCCCAGTCTTCACAAAATATCTGTCTACAAGACACTGCTCTGGTAGGGGCTCTACCTCAGCCTCTACCTATATACCTCAGCCTCTACCTATATACCTCAGCCTCTACCTATATACCTCAGCCTCTACCTATATACCTCAGCCTCTACCTATATACCTCAGCCTCTACCTCTATACATCAGCTTCTACCTATATACCTCAGCCTCTACCTATATACCTCAGCCTCTACCTATATACCTCAGCCTCTACCTATATACCTCAACCTCTACCTATATACCTCAGCTTTTACCTAAATCCTCAGCCTCTATACATAAATACCTCAGCCTATACCTATATACCTCAGCCTCTACCTATATACCTCAGCCTCTACCTATATACCTCAACCTCTACCTATATACCTCAGCTTTTACCTAAATCCTCAGCCTCTATACATAAATACCTCAGCCTCTACCTATATACCTCAGCTTCTACCTCGCTCTATTAATCTACCCTGACGTGTGTGTGTGTGTGAGACATTATCTGTATGAAGGAGAATGCGTGTCTGAAAGACTGCTGACTAGGTTTGTAGAAGTGTGTGTGTGTGTGTGTGTACACAGTAGTTTTCATAGCAGTAAGTGCCTACTGGGAAGCTGGTGGGATGAAAACGACAGGCTGATCTGCACCAACACGTTCACACACCAGGGAGATGTGTGTGTGTGCGTGCGTGTAAACACATACACACACACACACACACAGACACATTTGCTGCACACAGGCATGTGTGAACAAATACAAACACACATATATACACACTGCGTGTGATAAAGCAGGAATGGAGTTGAATGGAGGGGTGAGTGTATTGAATGTGGTGGGCTGTTGTTCCATTATGATGGCTTATTGATCAGCCACTGCAGTCTGGCACACCAGGCTGGCCACAAAAGGCCGTACTCAACACCCAAACGCATATACACACATGTAGGTGTCAGATGGCTGAGCGGTTAGGGAGTCGGGCTATTAATCAGAAGGTTGCCAGTTCGATTCCCGGCCGTGATAAATGACGTTGTGTCCTAGGGCAAGGCACTTCACCCTACTTGCCTCGGGGGGGGAATGTCCCTGTACTTACTGTAAGTCGCACTGGTTAAGAGCGTCTGCTAAATGACTAAATGTAAATGTATACACACATACACACACAGACCCACACATGTATACACAGACACACACACACACAGATATTCCATTGGGAATCACACTGGTGCAATTATGACCCAATTATGCTTTTTTACCATCGTATTTCACACACTCAATAACCCAAGATCAAAGGCACCCACACACACACACTCTCTCAGAAAGACACACAAACACTATCTCTTTCGAACGCAGCCCCATGCTTTCATTCAAAGTCCCACATTCAGAAGGATAAATGGAACCCGGTAAAAAATTGTTTTGTTTTGGTTCTGCAGACCAGTCTGGCCAAACTCCTGCTGTGAACACGCAGCAGAACCGACTCTCCAACCAGCCCCTGGCCTCCAGCTGGAAGCAGCCAGCCATTCAGTCACAGTGACACAGAAGGACGAAACCCAGAGCCAGCCGGCCAGAACAGCCCTACGGCCCCTTGCCTAGTTAGCGGAGCAGATCGAGTCCCACACACCGCAGCTGCACAACTACAGGAACACTGGTGCGTCTTTCAGACTTCCGAAAGGAAATGTTCCAGGAGCCTGACAGAGAACACGTTGGATGTTGGATGTGAAGCCCTTTGCGACATGATTGTTGAGGCTAGCTCCGAGGGTTCCCCTCGCCAAAACGATGCTGAAAGGGGGAAGGGAGCGAGCGAGCGAGGGAGGGAGAGGCAGTCAGGGATGGAGAGACAGGAACACAGAGGAGGGAAGACAAGGATGAGAGAAACAGACCACACCAAACACACATTAGACCAAACACACACTACAACTCTGACTCAAGTTCTTAAACCTACTGGTCCTGCAACTTGGAAGATTATATCTGCAGCCAGATGGAAGCAACCAGAAGATGTGAAGAAAGTGTGTGTGTGTGTGTGAGAGGGGTGGCAGCATGCTGATATACATGGCGCTGGTTTTCATCTAGAGGACAGATGTCAGTATCAGAGAGAAGTGTGACCATGAAGAACACACACGCACGCACACGCAATTCCAACAACTACCCTAAATCCCCAAACTGCCCTTTAAAACAAAGCACAGGCACTCCTGTGAACAGACGACAGCCTGGTGACCGAAGACGGCTGAAGTTCAGTGAAGTCGGACCGCCAAGATACACAATGAAGTGTCGACACGGGAGTGTTTCGACCAAACCAACGAGGCGAGGACGGCCTTGTTGCTGCTGGGTGAGGCCTCCTGCTTCGCCGTGACTAGTTTACCTCAGTATTCCACACATGACAGACCCTCTCAGACAGGGAGTGCAGGGGACGGCAGTGGGGAAGGAAAAATGGAGAGATAACCTGAGCAGAAGAAAGTAAAAAGGCAACGCCCGACATTCAAGGACGACCCAATCACCCGGGGCGGAGACGAGCGTGTGTTTCGAATGTCTTATGTGGTCAGAGGAACTAAAGAGCTGCTGTCTAGGGACTGGTGCAGGGGAGTGCAGGGGAGGAGGAGAGGGGCACTGGTGCAGGGGAGGAGGAGAGGGGCACTGGTGCAGGGGAGGAGGAGAGGGGCACTGGTGCAGGGGAGGAGGAGAGGGGCACTGGTGCAGGGGAGGAGGAGAGGGGCACTGGTGCAGGGGAGGAGGAGAGGGGCACTGGTGCAGGGGAGGGTAGGAGGAGAGGGGCACTGGTGCAGGGGAGGAGGAGAGGGGCACTGGTGCAGGGGAGGAGGAGAGGGGCACTGGTGCAGGGGAGGAGGAGAGGGGCACTGGTGCAGGGGAGGAGGAGAGGGGCACTGGTGCAGGGGAGGAGGAGAGGGGCACTGGTGCAGGGGAGGAGGAGAGGGGCACTGGTGCAGGGGAGGAGGAGAGGGGCACTGGTGCAGGGGAGGGTAGGGGAGGAGGAGAGGAGACCCGACGATGAGAACAGGCCTGTGCACTCGCAGGCACGCACAGCCCTTCAGTCCAAGCCATCTGGATCTTACAATCAGGTGTGATTGTCTTCTCCCCATTACAGTGTGACTGGCAGAAGAAAGACAGAGAGAGAGAGACAGAGGGGGGAGAGAGAGAGAAAGAGAGAGAGAAAGGGGAGAAAGAGAGAAGGGAGAGAGAGAGAGAGAAGGGAGAGAGAGAGAGAGATATATAGATGAAATAGCTGCAGATGAAAGCAGAGGACATGCTGCTTACAGGCTTTGATCCAGTGGGTTTGAACTGCTCAGCGCTCCTGAGAGATTCTGAGAGTAAGAACAGCATCAGTCCCAGGTGCTAATCAATCTACCACAGCAAGCAGCGTCATGTGGCCAATCCAATCATGTCCTGTTCTGAAATCCATGAACCTCAAAGTGGACGATTCATGTACTGTAATGTATACATTTACATTACTTCAGGGGCTTAGGCTTCATTACACATGGGTGGGACATACCCCACCTACTTTTTCAAAATGGCAAATCTGTCGCTCTCACTTTTTATTAAGAGAATGCTGTTTAATTGCCGCATTATGCAGTAATTAAAACAGAAGTCCCCACCCACCAGAAGACAGGCCAACGCCCTTGCATTAACTTCAATCATTTTCAAAAGACAACACTGAGGACTATCTGTGCCTAGCTAAATTCCTTAAGCTGTGCATGATTTTAGCAGCTTAGAAAGTATTCACTTAACAGATTTCTTTTGATCCAAAGTGAAGAACAATGGGGGATTTGAACCGGGGACATGCAGGAAAAGCCCCCACGCGTCTTGGTGTGTGTGTGTGTGTGTGTGACCTGAGCAGGGCCTGGGTCTGCTGGTGTCCCTGGAGAGCACTGATAAAGCTCCTCTTATCTGCTTGTGTCACCCTGGTGTCGCCCCTGGAAACCTGCTCGATCTTCTCTCGCCTCTCCCGTCCTGTCTGCTGGCGTGTACGCCTTACACACAGACAGCGAGAGGAGGAACTGAGGAGGGATGAAACAGGTACTAGTTTGGGAACGCTCACACGTTCCCCCCCCCCCCCCCAAAACCCAACATGAAGGTGATTTGTTGACAACCATGTTTTCCGTCCTACCGTCTCGGGATTTGGTTATGCAATCTGTAGCACAGATGTGGCACTGGGATGTAGTTAAAGACTTTTCGTGTGTGTATATATGTGTGTGTGGGTGTGTGTGGGGGAGGGAGGGATTGAGTGTGTGAATGAGTGTGTGTGTTCCAGTGTGACAGAGAGGTAGAAAGCAGCACATCTATGGAGTGCAGTTCCAAACCCAGCAGAGGGTTTCTGGTTAATCAGGAGGAGAGAGGATGAGGTGGAGGAGGAGGTGGATACGTAGGAGGAGGTGCAGCATTCTTCTGTCCAGCACCAAACACAGCGACATCACTATGAAAGGCTGCAGAGGGAACAGGGAGATGACAACGACACAGAAACGACAGCAGCTCTCCTGCCATGTCACCGAAGCGGACCGAGATGGAGAACAGTGTGTGTGTGTGTGTGTGTGTATAAGAGGGAGCACGAGACAGACAGAAAAAGAGTCAGAGACAGAGATGGCTAATGTCTGAAAATAAGATCACAGACTATTTAAAAACCTTGTGTGTGTGTGTGTGTGTGTGTGTGCGTGCCCGGCTGCCGGCATTGTCCGGAGATGAAAACAAAGCCGAATCAGCATAATGCAGTCAGGAGAGCCCTTCTGCAGTAGCAGCAAAGGTGTCAAACTGGTAGAAGGTCAGAGTATGTGTGTGTGTGTCACTGTCTTTACATGCATGCATTATAACAATAAATCGGGTATTGTCAGGGTATTCTTTTGTGTTTTTGCGCATGTGTAAGGGACAGTATGTTTGTGTGCGTATATATATAAGGGTCAGTGTGTGTGTGTGTGTGTGTGTGTGTGTGTGTGTTTGTGAGGTGGGGATGAGCCCAGCCTGGGTACTGCAGCCTCTGGCTCCTGCATTAGAGGAGGGAGGATCCTGATTACAGCTGGATGCCAGGGCTGGGGGAACAGATTAATGAGCCCTGGCAGCACTCCAGCCTGTGGGCAGCCTGATGGAGGAGCCAGCCACCAGTCCACCCAGGGCACTGCCAGTCCCACAGCACTCTCTCAGTCTGCTCTCCCTCTCTGTACCTCTCTCTCTACCTCTCTCTCTCTCCCTCTCTCCCTCCCCCTCTCCCTCTACCTCTCTCCCCTGCCTCTCTTTCCCTCTACCTCTCTCTCTCCTTTCATACACAGGCCAAACAAAATGCCTTCCATTTTAAACAAAAGCCACGTTACTATGGCAACCACGCCAAAACCTCATTCATGCCATTACCGTACAATACCATCCATGAGCCATATGTGGTCGATATTAAATGTATTGGCTGTTAAGTGGCCGCTTACAGTGCAGTGATCAGCGTTAACCTGTCTGTATTCCAGCTTATATTCACCGTGGTACGTTGAGTGACAGGGAGCTAGTAGGAGAACGATCCAGAAGAAAGTGTTTCCGCTGGCAGACAGCTACGGTGTTTATCGGTGACTGTGTGCGTCACTCTTTTCTGTCATCCTCCATTTCCCTCCCCCTGTCATTTCCCTTCTCGCTGTCACTCTCTCTCCCCCTCCCTCCTTCCCTCCCTCCCAAACCCTCCCTCTCCCCCTTCTCTTTCAACTTCTCCAGTGGAAAATCCCATACGAGTCGTGTGACTCCTTAAGTCCAGATGGGCAGAGAGGGGAGTGAGCGTGAAGTGTGACAGGTCCCATCTACGTATAAATGAATCCAGGAATCTGTCTGTGTGTGTGTGGCACGATCATCTCAAGAAACGGGCACAGCATGAAGATGCAAGTCAGTGAGACTTCTGTTGTCAACAGTGAATGAGGAAATAATGAGTCGTGGGGTGCTAACAGTTTCAAACATTGCATAGTTCCAACGTTGAACCCCATTCGTTTCAGTGTTTCCGAAGCACACGCTGGTAAATTGAAGAAATTGCCTAGCAACACACGACTAACAACGTGTAGTGGATACTTAATGGGGTGATTTTTTTTCCCTCCAAAAAGCCTCAGGATTCTGTCATTCGTTACAAACGTTTAATCAACTGGATGGCCAATGAGAGAAAGCCTCACTCAAACGAATTGACTACAATTACGACTGACTCGTCTAGAGTGATCCTATTGGCCGGTCGCTTCCATTGGACTGTCCATGTGAAGCCTACCGCAGAACAGTGGCGAGACGCGCCCTCTGAACGACAGGTTCCGGAATGATCCAAACACACACACAGAACAGCATGTGGAGTGAGTAGCGTTTATTGCAGCCGATGACATCATTTACAAGCACACACACACACACAGAGACAGAAGCACATCGCTGACGATGGAGGACATGGACTGCGGCAGGCGTTCCGATCCGACCGACACGGATCAAATCCCGGAGCTGGATGACGAACTGACAAGTGTGAACGACCGAAGCGAGCAGCCCCACTCAGAAGTGCAGCCGACCCCAGCAGAGATACCCACCGTCAGGGGACACCCGTGGCCGTGAGGCGACGCAGAAGAACACCAAAACCAGACGAGGGCAGGAGACAGCCAAACCCCCTCGGGAAAACGGGCGGGAAATCGACTGTCAAGAACCAAGATTCGTTCCCAGAAGACCCCAGACAGGAAGAGTTTGGCCGTTAATGCAGTACCACGTTAGCTTAGCATACCGCCACCATTGTTTTGCTCCCGAGAGAAAGTGTCTCTCAGACGGGTACTTTCCCCATGTCACACCAGGACTAGAGGTAGAAGCGTTCAACCAGAAGCGTCCCCAAAACCAGTCAACAGGAAGAGAAATTCCACCACAGTAAAAAGGAACACCATAGCTCCATAGCTCATGGAGCTAAAGGCTAGCGGTCAGCCCTGGACCCCACACTCAAGTCTCCAACAGACACTACAGTCAGCCCATCTGTCCTGCAAAGAAAGAAACACACGTTAAACTCCCGGCCGTTCATGTTAACACTCTTTCAAGAGCCCATGAAGTCTCACAACACTATGACAGACGGCTGTTTGGTTCAAGCTAACGTTGCTTGTTGACGTTTAAAAGTGACCCCGTGGTATCAAGTACGGCTACGGATACGAGAACTGAAAAAGCTCCACCAGCTGGCTCGCTGTGCTGCCTCTCTTGATCAGGGGCATTGTGAGGGAGAGAGGCAGGCACGTTGAGGTGCTGCAGCCATGGCGCTCCACGCGCCAGCTCTCTGGGCTGTCTGGGGAAACGCCAGGAAGGAAGATGAGGACTCCTATCCACTTCTCGGCTGAACAGCCCCCCCCCCCAATTAGAGTTCACTCAGACCGCAAGTCAACACCGGGACAATGAGAGGGAGGGATCGCCTGGGAGGAGAGGGATGGAGGGAGAGATAGAGAGAGGGATGGAGAGAGAGAGGGAGAGAGGGAAGAAGAGAGAGGGAGGGATGGAGAGCGGGATGGAAAGAGAGGGAGGGATGGATGGAGAAAGGGATGGGGAGAGAGAGGGATGGAGAGAGAGGGAGGGGTGGATGGAGAAAGGGATGGGGAGAGAGAGGGATGGAGTGAGGGAGGGATGGAGAGAGAGAGGGATGGAGAGAGAGAGATGGGAAGGAAGTGAAGGAGGGAGAAAAAAACCAGGGGGAAAACTAACATACAAGGACTGAACTCCAGAGGGAAAGAGAGATGAAGAGAGAGAAAGAGGGAGAGAGGTAGGTGTTGATCTCAGCCAGGGAGTCTCCTGTCTGTGGTTAATTAAGGGTCTAACAGTGATAGAGCAGTCCTGGCAGCTGGGGCTATACATCTCAGCCCAGACACAACCAAACAGAGCCCAGAGAACAAGACAGCCATGAGAAAACTGTCAGGCTTTGTAATCTACCCAGAGTAAGGATGCACTGGTTGCCTATAATGCACTGTCTCAACAGCACATTCATATTTGACAAGTGTACATTTGTTCACCTGTATGACAAAAAAGCCAATTTTTTTGGGCCACAAGCAAGACTACTGTATGTTAGAGAGTGTTGGTAGAAAGCGAGCTGTGCGTTTGTATATTTTCAAATGTAAATATATAACTTGCTGGTGCTTTTCAAGCAAGCTAATCTGACTGCAGTGATTAAAGACAAAGCATGAAACTCGTGTTCATGTTTCTATAACGTGTTGGGAATATAAACTAGATCAGAAGCAGCTTTCAAAAACAGGCGAGCACACACACACACACCCCTCTGCCCACTAGGCTAGTCCCCAAACCCATCACATCACATCAGCTCAGATCACCACACTGCCAAGCATTGTTAAAAAAAGAAAAGAAAATGGAGACTGTGTGTATGTGTGTGTGTGTGTATGTGTGTGAGTGACAGGACTGTATAAAAGGAATAATGATAGTGAGGCTGGCAGCTCCCCATTCATCTGACATCATCGCAGACCTCAGGAAGAAAACAGCCCAATCGTGTTTGGATTCCCTCAAATTGCTATTCCTCTGAAGTCGTCTGAAGGCAAAAACATACTCAGCGATTGTTTACAACTTCACTTAAGCTAAATCGCTACTTTCATTATAACAGGGATGGAGAATTTCTAACTGTACACTACACTACACACACAGGAGTGAACCCTTCA